>NW_025764378.1:0-193383 GCF_021015755.1 Lentinula edodes
TTGTAGGCGGAAATTCTTATTCCTTTAATTCCATACTTCTCTTCTAACCAAGCTAGCATGTTTTTCATTTGACCTGCATTATCGGTCACCACTTCTTCAGGACATCCCCAACGACAAATTATATCGTCAAAGAACCATTCTCCTAAAGTTCTAGCATTTTCATGTTTTACTGCCCGGGCCTCAGACCACGAAGACAGTGAATCCCTTCCATGGATGATGTATTTACATCCATTAGATGGAATCGACATTATCATTGTATCGACATGTACCTTCTGAAACAATGAAGGTGTATGCATCAAAGTAGGAGGTGCTTTCAACAGCTTCATCTGTCTATTTTGACACTCCTTACATGATTTCACATACCATTCCACGTCTTTATATATGTCAGGCCACCAGAATCGTTTCTGCAAGAAATCATTTGTTGCAAAGACTCCTTTATGTCCTAAACAATCATGTGCACTATTCAACATGTGCATACGCTTTTCTTTTTCCACCACTAATTGTGGTTGATCAGGTTGATCAGTATTTCTATGGTACAACCTTCCTTGGTCGTCCACTTGAAACTTCTTAATCAATCTAATAAATTTAATCCGTTCATCTTTTGACATTTCACCCAGGGATTCATCTGATGGGTTCGACAAGTACTTCCAATCAAAGGAATTAATTCGTCTAATCTATTACCCTCAGAAGATCTATGTGCTTCTGGGTACGGATTATTTTGTACAAATTCTTCGTCAAAAGTAGGGAACAAATTCCTACTGAAGACTTCACATGTTGCGTCTTTGGATTCTAACATGTGGTTCCTACGAATCTCGTAGCTGCGCTCTTCATCTAGAGCTTCTTGTACATCTAATTCAATATCATCAGCTTCTTGAGCTGTTTCGTATAAGTAACCACTTCTAGGGTCAATTTGATCTTTGAAGTCATCAAATTGATACGGCTCTTCCGTTTCCCCATCTCCCATAATAAAATTAATTGGTTCCCCACCATCCTCATCAACGTAATCTTCTGGATTTACTTCTGGACGTTTTGTTTGCCATCCACCAGGTGTGATTCGTGATAATCCATCAGGACCATGGGTTGCACCTTTTACATGGATTAATGTAAAGTGATAGTTTCGTACATGCTCAATCCAACGGTTTATAGTTGCATTAGGACCACAACTAGGATTGTCTAACATGCCTTTAATATAACTTGCATCGGTTTCAACTGTTAAACGTCTACATCCATAGACATGATAATAACTAGCTTCCAATGCTAATTTTAAGCCATACAATTCTCTCTTAGATTGCGAGAATCGTGCTTCACGTTCATTCAAAGTCATTGATCCAAAGTAATTGAAGAACTTCTTCTTTTCAGTCGGATCAATTTGATAGATATACCATCCCACAGCTTTGTAAGAGGTATCCACCGCTAAGTAAACATCCCAATCAAAATTAATTGGTCTCAAAGCTGGACAGTCTCGGATTCCATCCTTTAATTCGTCCATTGCTTTGTCACATTTTTCATTCCATTCAAATGGAACGTTACTTGTCAACTTAGTCAAAGGAGCTGCTTTCTTAGCAAAGTTCGCAATGAACATTCTCAATTGACTTGCAGTTCCTAAGAATGCTCGAACCTCAGTCTTATCACGACATGAAGGCCATTCTAGGACTACTTGAGCAATATGTTCTTCGGGCATACTGCCTTCATAGGTACATCTATGTCCTACGACAATTGTTTCCTCACAACAAAGAAATGCTTTGGTTCCACTGAAGGTTCCACCTGCATATTTCATTCGTTGTATTACTCTATTCATGTTTTGGAAATGTTCCCAAACAAATCGTCTAATTCCAGGATTTTCTGGAATAGTTTCGTAACCTCCTTCTGGTAATTCATATCGAGTTGATGGTCCTTTTACAGGTACATCATCAATGTAAGGAATTGTTACGTGTGGTATTTCATCTCGTAGAATATATGTCACATCATCGTGAAATATAGGTACAGAATTCGTCCACCCCATAGGTAGTTTTACTAACCTATGTGGTCCATACGGCGTTTGAAACGTCGTCATGTCTCTAGACAATTGATCTAATTCTCGTTCATCATATCCAACATATAAATCTAAGGTTCCTCCACAAGATCTTCCACTGAAGGATCTTGCTAGATCTGCAGTTGCAGGAGTTACACCTGAGCGTTGGATGGTAACCTTATTCAAAGGTTCCAAACTATGTACTAATCGTAGACTCTTGCCATCTTTCTTAATGACACAGAACCATTTCGAACGATAACTAGCATTCAATGGTTCGTATATTCCTGAGTCAATTTTACTTTTAATTATTTTGCACACATCCTCGAAGATACCTGGCGGAATAGGTATATTCCTTTCAACCCACGGTTCATATGGAATTACAGGTACTTTCACAGGTGGAAAGAATTCATTTTTAAAGGTCCCAGCTTCACTTGGTTCCCAAGCAAAACCTGCTTCCTGTTTACACATCATTTCGTGCATAAGATCTCTTTCTTGTTCCCACAAAAATCCTTCAGGATGATTCTTGTCTATAATCTCTTTCCTTTCTTCCGTATATCTTCCCGTAGGAACAAACGGTTTAGGATGTTTCGACAATTCAGGTAGTTCCAATAACGGATCACCATGAATGTGTCTTTCAATTCGAAATTCATCTGGTAACGTTGCCTTTATAGGGTTAACCTTTTTGTCAACTGGTTTGTACTTCGTAAACACCTCTTCTGTATTCAAGTTGATTGGTTTCTCGACTCCTATGGCTTCATTAACCACTCGTTTATTCGTTTCATCTATTAAATTGATAGGAGATCTATCCTGCTGATTCAATTTAATACGTTCTTCAAGTTTGTTTGTTGGAGGTTCATTCACTAAGTCTGGCTGAACATTCTCCTTCCTGTCCTTCGAGTCCTGGGCTTTTCCTTTCTTTCGTTGCCTCGACTCATATCTTACTTTCTCAAAACTCGGTTGGGATCTTTGGAACGATTCAGTCCCTCTTTTGAGTACTTCATATCGAGCCATTCTCCTCCTAGTTCTTTGAGAGTTTTTAGGTTTATTCCAATTATCATCTCTGTTCGTTTTAGAGGTACTTTCGTTATTACATTGATTCTGTGCGGTCTCTGTGGATTCAGATTTATCGCAATTCTCCCCCAAACTAAAATTTTGTAGTATAGGTTCAACAAATCGCCTCTTCTGAACTTTCTTTCGTACGGGTTTAGGCTTGATCCTTCCATTTTGAAGGAAGAACGACTTTATAGGATTTAAATTGAATTGGTCATTATTCAATTGATCATCAAATTTGCTTAAAACACCGTCTCTCCATACACAGAATACTTGTTTATCCCCAATCGTCTTTTGATTAAGGTAACAATCGATTATTTCTTCAGCTTGATCATCTTGAGACTTCAAATGTTCCCTAGATGCAAGAACATATGCTTCAGAAAGTTCCTTCTTAGAGAACGTTTCTTGTTCACATCGTTTGTATCCATCTAATACGATGTTTTGCTTTTCATCAAAGTGGAAGCTTATAGCGTATTCATCCTCTCCTTGGTCGCTACTCAACTCATCGAGGAATGAAAATTTCCCTTTAAATCATTTTCACCTGTCGATTTTTCATTATCAGGTGTAACATTCTTTGGTTCATTATATCGTGAGGTATTAATTTGAATGTTTCGACCTTTCTGGCCACGAGGATAGGTACCTACAGTAACCCTCTTGTGTGAGTTCGGATCGCTGATTGTTATCTCGGAATCTCCGTTTCCAAAGGTCTTAATTTCACTTTCCACCAAGACGTCAAGAGGTCTCCCTAATAACACTTGAAATGGTGCTTTATTCTGTACGTGTAGTTGTAAGTACACCGTAACTTCACCAAATTTAAATGGAATATTTCTTGCTAAACCAAGAGTTTGGTTTAATTTTCCACTTGCATCTTGCATTCTGATCGTGAATTCTGGATCCCAAGTAATTCCTAGACCTATAGCTATCAATCGGTCTATCACAACAATCTGTGAACCTTGGTCCAATACACTTTCAATCTCTTCATCTTTATTATTGATTTCAGGAGTAACAGCACGTAATCCATTTGATTGATTCGCTACTACCACTGGATGATCACTATGGTCTTCATATGCCACGCTCTGATTGGCAACTATGGCAATGTTCCTTCGTTCATCATCAATGGAAAGGTCTCGTAGAAAACTTTCCACAATGTCTTTCTGCACTATAGATCCCACCGGAATGTCATTACGACTTTCAGTCAGGACTTCAAACATATCCGCCTGATCCTGCCAAAGATCCTCAATTCTAATGCATGTATCAATCATCTGTACCCTAGATGGATCGTCCAAAATTTCAGTTTCTCCATCTTCGGATAAAGTTGATACGTAGTTATTCGTTTTAGTCCTTGGACGGACTCTCCTATTGCGTATCTTGCGCATAATAATCTTTCTGATAGCAGGTGATAAAGCTGCTAATTCTTCGGTACTCAAATCAACTTTAGCATCGAATATCTTCTTTGCTATATCTTCTTCTACACCTGGTCTCGAGACTTCATTCCTAATTTTATAGGCTGGAGTATATCCATGACTATCAATTTGATTCGTCTGGTCTCTTGGTACCTTCGTAGGTGTATTAATTTGAATAGGACGATACATCCTAGGTTGAACATGATCATACGGTCTATGTTCGCTATTAATTTGATTCATGGGTCTCGACGAAGGAATTAATTTAATAGCATCCTCGTCATCAGATTCATTAACATCTTCAATCGTGACTGAAGGCTTCTTCAAAGGCCGATCTATAGACTTTGGAGCCTCAAATCTCACTGTTTTCTGATTTCCATTGGCCGTTTCAACCAATTTCCCTGGTATTAAACCTGGTTTCTTGGGTATATGCACCCCATCAAATACTAATCTTTTCATATTTTCATTAAATTGATTTCGTTTTGCTTTCTCACTTTCCTCCGGGGCTACAGCATTGGATCTTAAAGTTCTCATGGACCGATCCTGCTCCTTCATTGGAGTACTTATTTTTTTCCATTTGAACTATCTTGGTTGAACACACGGACATCATCTTCTCGGTGTGCTTCCAAATTCCCAAGTCTATCTGATAGTTCCTCTATTCTTGTCATCCAAACAGCTAGATTGACGTTAGGATTCATCTGCTGATCCATGACTTTATCATCTTCGTCATCTTCCATGTTTGCAAAATAGGATTCAGCACGATCCCATCCTAAGTCTTTCGCCATTTGTTCAATTTTCTTGTAACGAGGTACATTTGGATCGTCTCGAGGCATTCTAGCGTTGTCTCTTAATTTGTAACGCTTCGAGTCACCTCCTTCAGGC
Organism: Lentinula edodes; assembly: GCF_021015755.1. Lineage (NCBI taxonomy): Eukaryota > Fungi > Basidiomycota > Agaricomycetes > Agaricales > Omphalotaceae > Lentinula > Lentinula edodes. The sequence goes on from NW_025764378.1 coordinate 5,344, forward strand.
ATCATCCAACCTCTTTTCGTAAATTCCAGCAAGTGTGGACATTCATTCATAAAATGATCTGTCGACTTGCACAAGAAACATGCCCACTGGGTTCCATTCGAACTTCTCGGTGTCGTATTTCTTTCAAATCTATTAGATTGATTCGAGGGACCACTCGGTGGTATCGAATTAATCATTCCTTTAGCATTTTCTTTGGCCATCTGTGCCATTACTGCTGTTAACTGTGTCATAATGTCTGCTCCTTCTTTGAAGTGCGACTGTAATGACTTCACAGCTCTAATTTCTTTCATGTTTGCCTCCATGAGGTCTTTATTCAACGCAACCATCTGCTGTTGTTCCTCCGTCAATTCCCTTGGAATCAGACTTTCTAATTTAATTCCCAGAAGATCCTTAAATTCGTCTTCTACTTTGGGTTTCAATGCTTGAAGATAGTTCCTATCTGTCTTGGGAACATCTGCAGCAAACGGTAAATTAATGTGTCCCCTACTAAATGAATTAGGGTTATTAATTGGTGGGCTCGATGAAGCAATGGAAAGTGTTTGATAGTAGTTATCAAATGAACTCCCAATCATATACTTCTCGGCCGCATTCATTACTTCGTCAATCTTGAAAGGGTCTTCCTTTCGTCTATCTGACATCGAAGTAACTGATACATCTTTCACAACTGTTTCTAGCACGCCTCTCCTTACTTCAGGAGTCATAGGTGCCAAGAACAATCTTACTGCATCACTATTTGTGATCATTTTCGGTTCATCCATCAGCTTTTTCATTTCAGCATCGAAGAGGAGTCTGAAGATTCTCATCTTCTCCTGTTCACCTGCATCAATTGGATTAAATTGATGGACCAATTGTTCAAGCAATAATCTAGATCCTCTTTCGTCTCCTACAGATTGCGGAAACATATTCTTTAGATCCTTTTTAAATTGATCCCAATTCGGTTTCTTCACCGAATCAAAGACTCTTAATGCTTGTCTCGTTTTATAAGACGTCCATTCTAAAGCTAATCTCACTTTAGCCTCGTCAGATGTAATTCCTCCATGTTCAAATATGCTTTCAGTAGCTTCGAACCATGGTATCATTTGACTTGGATCAGTTATATCGAATAATGGTGCTGTCTTATACTTTCTTGGAAGTTTCGCACTGGCTTTATCAATCTCAGCCTTAGCTTCAGCTGACAACGCAGGCATTCCATAATTATTGGTAGTCATTTTGACTGTTTCAATTGTATTACTTGTTTGAGAGATAGTCTGATGTAACGTATCTATCAATCTAGTTGATTCAATCGACGTAGAAGATGTTGAAATTGACTCTGGAGCAATCAATTCAATTATATCTTCTTCAATATCAATCGGATTAATTTCTTTTCTCTTTCTTTTCGGATCGAGATTAGATTTCTTCAAATTCCTCGGCAAAGATGTAAGTCTTCCTCGAGATATAGATGATCCTGTTCCTCTAGAAACAGAACTTTCACGCAATTCTTCTGTCGGTATTTGAGAAGAGGACGGACGACTGGATTCGCTCGTAGGATTTAATAGGGATGTTCGAGCTGATGTGCCAAACGTAGATCTCCCAAATACAACTCCTGCTTTACGATATTCTTCCGGTGTCAAAACTCCTGCTTTCTCCGAATTCTTCGAAGTACGCGGTTTTCCTGATGAACTAATGTTGACAATTCACAGAAATGGTATCACAAAGATCAACACACTTCTACCAAATAATCGAATATAATCCAAACAAACGTTCAATTTAATTTATCAAGCTAATTGTAGCTTCAAAACCACCCCTCGCGGTGGGCTCCAGATAACGAGCTTGCCTCATTTTTGTGTGAAAGAGAAAGGAAGGAATCTAATGGGCACTCCAACCAACCAATCTAATACACAATATGCGAGTTCACTGCTATCAAATTTATTTAATAGCAAGGGGTAGCGTTGGCAAAGGTTCCGCAAAGCTTTGAGAGCTAAGTACGAAGCTTTGATCAATCAATTTGAATCGTTCTAAGGATTCGATATATTCCTTTGATCAAGGTAGATTCAGCACGATTTGTGCTTTGGTTTGTATTGATTTGGGTATATCAAGAATTGGGGGTTTGAATCAAAGTAAATTAAAACCGAAACACACAGACCCCTTGTTAAGATCATGTACACCGTGTAACCGTGCCAAAGCTACAAGGTGTCTAAGTGCGGAAGACGAGTGGGACAGTAGTGAAGTTATTAACAACACCGCCGTTACGCCGTTAGTCCCCGGAGATCGAGAGTAGAGAAGGGAGGAACTGAGGAGCAGCCAAGTCGGAGCGGCGGTATCGCCGGTGATGAGGAGCGAGCCAGAGGACGTCTAAGTCCTAAGGTAGAGTAGAACGTACTTCAAGGCGTTGAGCCTGAAGATTTAGAGAGCACAGAGTTAAAGAGGGAATCTAAGTCGATAATTAAACTGAGGAACTACAGTAGCGTACAGGCAGTATTTATATCTACGGAACGGTGCAGCGGTGCGGAGCGCCAGACTAACTACTAGGAGCTATACCAGTAGTACCTGCAGGGTAGAGTAAAAGACAATAAGGAGAGACTAGAATGAAAGAGTAAAAGACAATAATGAGAGACTAGAACGAAAGGGTATGTGTAGCGAGAAAGAACAATAAGAGTGAGATTACAATAAAGAGCAGATCTTCGGAGTACCGAGCGGCGGAATGGAGGCCCGCGGCATGGACTTGACACCCCTACGGAGGGCTAGAACTATGTGCTGGCACAACCACACAGCGTGATTTGCCCTTAAGACCAACGACTGATCCTAAGTTTGAAGAATATCCAACAACTGGATATACTTCTCGCAGTCACAAGGAGCAGAACACAACGTTCCTATACTCACAAGTGCCGGGCCCGAATGGCTGCTAGCGAAGAGGTTTCAGTCTGGCGGGAGTGTGTCTTTCCTTTTTACGGATTAGCACTGCAACGTCGTCCCAAAATCACTTGTATTCCAGATACATCGGATCGCTATTTATACATACAGGATATAGAGTTGCACAGTACAATTAATTTAATACAATAAACGTTCGGAACCGCAAGGAAACTTCTACACTCCGTCAGATACCATTTAATTTGAATCTACATGTCCTTATTTGGTCCATATTGGTTCCAAGATTCTAGTATACCTCCAAACATAGGTAGGTACTTCACTATTCATTTAATTTAATTGTTTTTAGAGAATGACTCGAATAGTGTTCAACTGTCATTGCTGTTCAACACTTACTTCGATCGTTTGTCACCTTGTCTGGAGGCAAATCAGCTCTTCTCGATTCTAATTCTATTAATCTGATTCATCTGGATTAAACTAATTGCTTCTCTCTTTCAATAGACACCCATTGTGCCTATACTCTATCAAGGGAGTTACGCATAGTATTCATTTAATTGCATTCTTCAATATTTTCTACGTCAGGACTCTTTGACATTCATTTGATATGCCTTCGGAGCCTCGCAGTACTTCGATCGTTCTTCTAGTCATTTTCCTCAACCATGCAACTCGATTGGTCTATTAGACTAAACCGCAGTCTTTTAGATTAATGCATGATCTCGTTCTAGAAGGAGTATTTGATAATTCCTGAGTTCTAGAAAGTCATTTCAAGTCAATCCTCGGTTCATGGTCACTTGAGTAAGTTCTTCCAAACTCCTGCCAGTGTAAGGTCCAATAAGAATACCCTTGGTACGTCATACGTGAATGGTCATCCTTCGGATGTAGTCCGAGTCTGGTATAATCCTGCTTGACAAACAGGTAGACTGTCATCCGAAGGTAGTATCAGGCATGGGTAAACTAACCAACTTGTGGTAGTATGGGTATATGGTCCCTTCAACTTATTAGACTGATCCAGTATTGACTTTGACTGTCAATCTGGGTCTCAATTACAGTCCTCTTGATACAAATCTATACGTGAAAATGTCACAATTCACAGCATAGACGTCTAGCCAAAATTTAGGCATGTCACCGGGGGTATTCGATACTCTCTGCAAAGCTTCTCAAGATGTTTGTGTTGAGCATACTGTAGTGATAGAACACTTTCTACATACATTACACAGCGCTTCATCACTCCTAGTTATCACTGTAGTGACTTACTTAGTGTATAAAGTACTTACAGACATCATTTCTTAGTTTTCAACTCATAACTTAGCTATTTCTTTAGTGTTACTGTAGTTAGTTAGTTTTCATAGGTGCGCACAATTGTGGACACCTATTATCACGCCTCATGCGTTTCTAGTATATACAAGACCAAACAAACCTGTATTCCTACTACAGTTGAAAGATACAAATCAATCCTCACTCTATATTGACTTCTGTCATATCTACAGTGTTTATTGGAGTACTGAGCAACTATAAGGCTTGTAGTCCAACCTACTAGTCTTGTATTAAGACATTGACAATCTGTGCACTGAGCTGGGTGGCATACTGCTTGGGTTAGCTGAAGGGCGCTCCAGTGTGTTTCAACTTCAACAAGTGCAATCTCCTTCAACAGTTTGAGTAGTTGAGACATCATCATGGACTTCGAGGGCTCATCCTCCTCGAAGATCCGTTTGAATTGGTTGTACCGCGTCTGCAAAGAATCCTCATCATCCTTAGCTCCGTTTTCTTGACGCTGTTCAAAGATACTCAGAAGTAATTCAATGCAGCTCAGTAGATATATTTACGTAGACCATGAGGCGTGCAGCAAGGGTTTTGTTCGAGTCATTTAGGTTGTAGAGTATGTTCAGATCTTGACACAATGCTCGAAGGATTATCTTTTTCTTGTCAAGTGATGGGGGTCTAGTGTCGAGGTTGAGTAATTTGGACTTGAGTTTTTCAAATGCTGAGTCTTTGCTGAAGATGAATGGTGGTGCAGACTGCAATACGGGTGGTAGCGCATCCGCACTTGTGGCAGATAGAGCGATGGACGGAGCAACCGAAGAAGCCACCGAAGAAGCCCTTGATGAAGGCTCCGAGTTCAAAGACTTCTCCAACCAGTCAATATGTGAGTTAGTTGTGATAACGAAACAAACATACTACATCGGAAGCTTCGGATTCTGAGACTTCGGCTATGGCGCTACACTGATATGAGAGAAAAACTTCAGAGCAGCAAAAAGGGTGCAAAAGAAAACACTCACCGAATTGTCACCTTCCCAACCATCCGGGACCTGATTATAGTCAAGAGGAGGGACTTCAGGTACTTGTTCAAATTCAACGGACGAACGCTGTACATAGTTAAGTGCGCGTGAGTAGTCAATGAGATTTAAGACTCACCCATTGCAAAATCTGGTCTACCATTTGTTGCTTGCTGCTAAGTCCCGTACATAGCTTGAGCCAGAAACACAGATACCAGAGAACCCCTTTCTTCTCTTCCAGCAAAATAGCTCCTATCAATATCTCATTTCCTCGAATTTCATTCAAAAAATTGCGTAAACTTGTGTTGGACAACTTCATACGTTTTTTGTCGGATAAATCTGGATGAAGTCCATCCCTGCTGTTCTTCTCATGATCAATACCCCATATTTCACGAAGGTGGGTTTTGAACAGGCCAAGGTATCCGAAATGCATGTCATCAATGACCGTGAAGAGGATGGGATCCCAATACGGCAGTTCCATTAACTCTGTGAATCGAATTCCATGAGCCTTGTAGATTGCTTCGCGTCGTGCCCGTGAAGCAACCTTCCATTCAAAGGCCAGCTCCCTATGTTTCACAGGGTCCTGCATGATCCAAGTTTCTGGATTAAGGTTGTGGATATCACTGATTGGTAGGAGACATCGTCTACAGAAGTAGGTATGATTGTGGGCAGCAAAGCCCGAAATTTGAATCGCAGCTTCCGTGTCACAAACAATGGGGAGCAGGGCTACGAAAACCTTTCGACCAATACGATGACGTGCTGTACGTGTGTAGTACATACCTTCCCAGAAAGCCAGCAGTTGCTGGACTAGAACCCATAAGGTATGATTGACGTGGTGTTGTTTGGGTTTTCCGGGCATGACAGTGACCAAAAACATATACTCTTGTCGATATCGAAGATGCTCCGGTAGAGACAGAATTACCATGTACAAAGCTGTGAACTGGATCTGAGCGTCAGTCTCTCTCTGCCCAAATGGATTGAACCCGTCAAATCCAAGACTCATAACAAGTCGTAGATCTGGATTTTCAGCAGGTTCTTTCTGAGAAGTTATGAACGGCTGCCCATCTACGCCTCTGAATTCACGAAAGACAACAGAATCCACAAAGTCTATTTCCGAGTCAGTCCTCGTTGAGAATGGGCGTTGCTGATGCTCTGCAACAGCATCTTCAATGCCTGGAACAGCTAGAATTCTCCCAATCCATAACTTCAGATCCTGAAAGACCTGCTTTCTAATCGGGGCCATGAACAAATGCTTTCCACTATGGCAAGTGTGCCACAATGTAGTCCCACACGGTGGCGAATCCGGGTGTAATCTCTCTTCACACACAGGCAAAGGAAGATGCACTTCATGTGCGTTCTCAGCATTTTTGAGGGCCTCGTCGGTGAACGGCGACAATGCGTAACATTTCGGGCATGCAATCGCGACGTGCAAAGTAGGATTGAGATCATATTGGTCGACAATAGTGTGAATATCCTTTGGAATCTGGGATGGAACTCTTGATTGAATCCCGCTTCTTCTCATAAACCCTCCGATGATGCCACGCAACAGCGCAAGATTTACCCGCATATGACGGACTGTACTCCGGAATTTTATATGCATGATCAGAGCGACTACAAGGGTCGGAGTTACATCTGTCATTTGCCTCTGGGAAAAGCGACGACCTAAGTAGATTTAGTCACTGCGACTGACGATGGGATAGTACACATACTATTGTTAATCGTGGATCCATCACGTCCATCAGGGTATGCCTGTGATACCCACTGTCTCTCCTTTATGCGATGGAGCTTCACCAATGCGTCGCGAAGCTCCTCCTCAACGTCTGCATCACCAACTAAGCGCTGTTCCGGCAATATTTGAATTGACTGGAGCAGGCTGCAGAACCTTGCCTCTGTATCCAAAAAGCGGTTGTTGGCGATAACAGTAGTTTTCAGAGCGAATTCGCCAGAGTTCACCTGTAGAAGGTTTTCAGAATCTGACACTACAAAAGAGATATTCGGAGAAGGATCTTTGAAGAAGGTTAGGCACGTTTCGCAATCGTATAGAGTCCCCAAATGCATGCGGATTTCGGATACTACGCATTGTAACCAGCCGCCGGTGTCCTCATCATTTAAACCTGGGATGCCAGGTCAATTTGAATCTGGATGGTTGCTTCCGCAGAGGAGATGGTTTTCGGAAGGGGGGGATGATGATTCGGGTGCGATGTCAGACCCTGAAGCCTCTGGTACTATACCAGATGATGTCGACACCGTTTGCAACCTGTCGGCCCTACTGAGTAAAGCTTTTCTGAGACGTTCCCGATGCCGATGCTCAGTAAGAGCGGACTGGGGGACCAGTAATCCCTCTGGATCTTGTTTGAGACACTCTTGGCAACGACACGGTTGCAAATCCGAATTGACAGAATTGACTCTGCGACGGCGAGCCATTTCACGAGCGGGTTGAACTCGAAAGTGAAAGAACACGAAGAGTTTGAGCAGGAAACAATATGACCTGAGGGCATTGATAAAGCGATGGAGCGATATTACTGACCTGTGAAATTTCTGATAATTTGGCTCTTATTTCCTATCGTGGGCATCAAAAACGTCAGGAAACTTTTGTGTGTTGCATATGGCAAGAACTCACGTGGAGAGAAAAAAAAAGTCCAAGTAAAATTCATGGGTGTCAGAACCGCTCCCTGATGGAACCAGACAGCACCTCAGACTCGGAAACAGGAAATCCTACTGTTCGTTGATTGGATCAACATCGACTGCGAATTAATGCTGACAATTCATAGCCCACTGGATGGTGGAGAAGGCAAACATACGACTACTGCAGCTATTATCTGGATAGTGATGGGATAATCCAAAAGATATATCACAGCCCAGACGCAGAGGAATCGTGAGTTAATACGATACGGGGTTGTAATGATCTTGGGAACGCTGAAATCCAATACAGGAGGACAAGAGGACGAGCGAAGACTCCCCCTCCTCAAAAGGGAGCTCTCAAGAAGACCGAAACCCCCAGTAGGTGGACCATCTCCTTCGTGAGGTTCTATGCCAATATCCATTAGGCTTTGCCAAGGACGCTGATAGGGGATCTACCCCCGTCAGCTTTAAGCCTCAGGCACGGCCTCCAAAGTACTTTTTGCAAGGGAATCTTCGTACGAGCAATGTTACAAACGACACGTATGGACCGACGAAATTGGAGACGAATCAGTTCAGATCGCATGATAGTGAGGGGGAAACTGCCTGGCACTCTAGTCAATCACCAAATGACCTCGACGCTCCTTCCCCTGAGACCGCAACTCCCAGACTGTTAGGGACGATATATGTCCACAGGAATACCAGAGATGGGGGCTATCAAATATGGGTTTGGTGCAGTCACGAAGGTACAGAGCGGGGGTTCTGGTGGCGGCCTGTAGATCTGGAGAACGAGCAGTTCACACACCCCAAAATTACAACAAGGTCACTAAAGCTGACTTCAGGGGGGAAGCCTAGGTTCTGAATAGTATGTTGACAACGTACCGAACCCGGAGTGCAAAGTGCTCCAGGTCGCGACCCGCCACAGGCTCGACATTAGGTTCTACAGAGTCGGTTAGTGCAGCAAAATGAGCTGTGTCGTGTTCTTCTTTTGTCCTATCATCGCCTTGTATGGTACGAGTTCCCCGCGACTTATAGCTATGTCGAAACCACGTAGTTTGACTCGTGGAATCGCCATGAAGAGGCAGTAATTGAGGGAGACTAGAAGGAAGCACGCATTGAAATATGTAAGTGCTGATGGTCAGGTGTCATACTCTATCACCTGACCTGATCAAGTCTGCCGCGTCGTTCGCGTTCTACGTACAGGAAGTCACATCGAATCAGACCTGAGACCTCTGTATACCTTCGAGCAAGTGCACTGCATTTTCTGTCACTTATGTCATCTAAAGTCATGGCCCGTATGCTGTACACGAGGCTGAATGAACTACATCTTACCAAAAACTCTCATTTGCGATAGTGAAGGTTGGTACATAATCATGGATGCAGAAGAAGAGCCACCTCATCATGGAGTATATGCTCTATCGCCGGTAATCCCCATGCTCCCAATAATTCGACGCAACTGATTCTCCGTTAGCGGGCATCCAACTTTCCACTGGCAATGCACTCTTGGAGGGATGACAACAAGGTTATTGACAGTGAGGATGAGGCGATAGAATATAGTAGCCGCTCTAGTGAATATAGTGACACAGATCGGAGCATCCTGAATGTTCTTGAGTTGAATGCTTTTGTGTCGATCGATTCATTGACTGGGCATGTTCTTGTATTTCACAGGACTTCCAACTACAGAACACAGTGCGTTGGCTGCTAGAATTGTCCCGATTGAAGACATAACCTTCCGTAGAGCTCAAGCAGTACTCCAAGGCCTACCACGACTGATATCGAGGATCTGATAATTGGATTAACGACAAGTGCGTCCATCTCATCAACCACTGATACTCAAATCCTCAGAAAGATGGTGAGTCTCTGAAACATCGATATCTGCGCCTCATAATGATGTATATTCGCCTTCATAGGACCCAGCCAGCACTCCGAAACCCACCACATGTGCCATTGATAGTCAGATACCCGAGTCTGCAGAGACTGCTCCCATGTTGTTGAGCCCTGAAGCTCCATGTGGGCAGATGGTGAGTGTCTGAGTTGTATGGATCTTACGAAGTGCTCATCTACCTTGCAAAGACTACAGAACCTATTATGAGTAGCATCGAAGTGTTGAGCATACTGTAGTGATAGAACACTTTCTACATACATTACACAGCGCCTCACCACTCCTAGTTATCACTGTAGTGACTTACTTAGTGTATAAAGTACTTACAGACATCATTACTTAGTTTTACAACTCATAACTTAGCTATTTCTTTAGTGTTACTGTAGTTAGTTAGTTTTCATAGGTGCGCACAATTGTGGACACCTATCATCACGCCTCATGCGTTTCTAGTACATACAAGACCAAACAAACCTGTATTCCTACTACAGTTGAAAGATACAAATCAATACTCATACTATATTGACTCTGGTCATTGTTACTGTGTTTATTGGAGTACTGAGCAACTACAAGACTCTGTAGCACAACCTACTGAGCTTGTATTAAGGCATTGACATTCTCTGCACTGAGCTGGGTGGCATACTGCTTGGGTTAGCTGAAGGGCGCTCCAGTGTGTTTCAACTTCAACAAGTGCAGTCTCCTTCAACAAGTGCAGTCTCCTTCAACACGAAGATCAGATTCCAACGAAGGCGTCTTCATCGTTAACCACTGATACTCCAATGGAGGTGCATGCATTTTCATTTTCTGGATCAATGTTGCATGTCTGACAATTTTCCATCATAGAATTTAGCAAGCTCTCTCCCAGGACACACAATGGACAACCTCGATACTTGAGGGAAGAATGTGGGCTTAGACATGCGTTCCATCTGCGAATTTAGTCTCACATCGCCATCTTTTCAGATCTCAGCCAGTCCTTCGGAGGGACCAGGTCGTCCGGCAGATGAACCGGGTCGTCTTCCTGAGGGACCAGGACATCCTTCGGAGGGATCAGGACGTCCTTCGGAAAGCCCAGAACGCCCAAAATGGTTCCAAAACGTTGTTGTGAGTATGTACCTATCATACATTGGCGCCATGGACTAATGTACCTCCATTTGAGTAGATGGTTGATGACCTTCAACTCTCCCGGATTTTGTTCAAGGCGGGTGCTCTGATTTACCTGCTCTTCCTCATCAAAGTGCTTCAGAAGATCTATGCAACATTTTGGAGCCAACCCCTTGCTGTTGCTGTTGGAAATCTGACTTTGAGTATTGCGTTGTTCCTTCTGATCCAATACCATCCCCCGATGCCAGTCCAACTCAAAGTCACTAAAAAGGTGAGTGTTACACGCTAGAGCAAAGGCTTCCATTACTCATTGCCAAAAAAGCTCGGAATTCCACAAGTTGCAATTGATGCTATGATCTTTATAGGGTCCTTCACATGTGTCTCATTCATGATAAAGATGGTCCTCATTATCAGAGAGTTAGTAGCTTATTAGGAGCTGTAAATCTTTGTGTTCAACTCAATGTAAAGTTCGATACAAAGCAAAGAAATGAACTGCGATGATCACATTGTAATGTTCTTGATGAAAACATGAATCATGATCAGAACCGTATTCAGTATGTACAAGATATGAATCAATCAATTATACCAAAATCATCCCCCCGTCAGATCGGCAAGTTGCATTCTTTCTTGAGATATTCGACTGCAAGCAAATCATTCTTGTTCGAAAGTGTGTAGGCCCTTTGAAACTTCAAATGCAAGAAGGACCGCTACCCTCTGCCATTGATCTCAGACCTCCTCAACGCTCCAAAACGAGCTAAAATCTATACCAAATTGTGTTGAAGGAGATTGCACTTGTTGAAGTTGAAACACACTGGAGCGCCCTTCAGCTAACCCAAGCAGTATGCCACCCAGCTCAGTGCACAGATTGTCAATGCCTTAATACAAGACTAGTAGGTTGGACTACAAGCCTTATAGTTGCTCAGTACTCCAATAAACACTGTAGATATGACAGAAGTCAATATAGAGTGAGGATTGATTTGTATCTTTCAACTGTAGTAGGAATATGTTAGGATTCAATCCTGACACCCTAATGAGGTGTAAATGGTATTATGCAAAATTCCATCAACCAAGGCAAAAGAAGATAGTAAGTCCTTAAGAAGTGTTGATTGGATGGCCACTGTTACCATATGTAAAGTCCTCATTATTTGAATCAAGGTCGGATAGCTCAGTTGGTTAGAGCATCTGGAATATAACCAGAAGGTCCTGGGTTCAATCCCCAGTCTGGTCACTTTGTTTTCAGTCATGACTTTAACAGAATACAGGTTTGTTTGGTCTTGTATGTACTAGAAACGCATGAGGCGTGATAATAGGTGTCCACAATTGTGCGCACCTATGAAAACTAACTAACTACAGTAACACTAAAGAAATAGCTAAGTTATGAGTTGTAAAACTAAGAAATGAAGTCTGTAAGTACTTTATACACTAGGTAAGTCACTACAGTGATAACTAGCCTATGCTAGTTTTCACTCAGGGGAGGTGTGTTTAGCCAAAACTTGAGCCCAAGGGCCCCTAAATTGCGGATCATGAAGCGCTATAAGAAAGCTATGGATTGTTGTTGAGGGGTGGATGGTGGTGAAGAGAAATGTGAATGAGACGCGAGGTGAAAGGGAATAATACTATGAGGATGAGGATTGGTGTCTCCTGATGGCAGCTAGTTCAAGTTCAGCTCTAACTGCAGGATTATCTCTAATGTAGATCTTCCAAGCTGATGATGACCATCTACCTAGAGCCATGATGATCATCTCTTGAAGTCCGAGTCCTGCATAGAAAGTAGCGCCCCCAGCACGCCCAGAGTGGCCTCCAAACTCTTTACTAAGGACAGCAAAGAACATAGAGTCAAACCAGCCTCTGGTAGGGACATTACCATCTTCAAGAATGAACAAAGCAGGTCTAGCACCATGGAGTTTATCCCTAGCAGTAGCATATTCCTTCAGTAGAGTAACTGGATCAGCAACTTGTTGAGAACAGAACAAGATATCAGTTCCCTGATAGAATGGATCACCCTTATGATATGGTAAGTGGTAGCCAGCTCTCCCAGCCTCAAACTTGAGGGTGGAGCGCTTTATTACCTTCCTCCAATCTCGGAGTGACTTCTGATTAGGAAATGTGAGTTCACCAACTCTATGACATCCATAGAAGCAGCAGCTAATGAGGGTTGCAAACAGAAGATGGTTATAAGACTTGGTTTTAAGTTCAAGGAACTGTTGAAGGTGTGAAGTGCGGAGTGGTGGCTTCCTTTTGACAGGGTCAGCCCTGACCTTCTTGGAACCACGGATTGTAGCTTGTACAAGAGGATGGGAACGAGATTCATCAAAGTGGGGATAGACATCTTTCAGATAGTGCCTTGCACCAGTAAGATATTTTGGACCAGAAGCTTTGTGCCTTGATGTAAAGGCAATGTACCTGGATAGAGTGGATGGAGTAGGATCCAGAGGGAGGTTATGAGAGGTACAGAAGCGGACATAGTCCCTAGCACCAGTAGAGTAGTTGTTTTTAGTTGACTGTTCAATTGCATGAGATTGGAGAAAGAGGACAAGATCATCTAATTTGTTCAAGTCCATAGGTGGGTGAACAGAGGGGCCATTCCGGCGGCTCTGCCCACCCAATGCCTCTAAAAGCACCCTCTCCATCGCGCCGGCAAGAGCTCTCTAGGAGGCTCAAATAAGCAGACGCGTTCTGAGGGGAATTGAAGCTTGTAATCATCAAGCAAAAGTCGGGACAACAAATCAGCTCTGATGTTAGATTTACCAGCAATATGGCGGACTCTGATATCTATCCCAGTCTTGAGAACAATGGCAGCAATGGCCAGGAGAATGGAGTTGTGAGAGGACTCTCTAGTGGAAAGTGAGTTGAGCACTTGAACTGAATCCAGACTATCAGAGTAGATGAGGACATGTTGAGGAGGAGAGGGCTTGGAAGCAATGTGATGAAACAGACAGAGGATAGAAAGGAGTTCTCTGAAGAAGATGTCTACAACTGGACTACCCTCAGTGGGATGAAGCTGATAACAGAAACCATTTCCTGCATAGACATAGGAAAGGCCAATGTTACTTGCATCAGTCCAACCCACAAAGTCTGCTTCACTGTCATGCCATCTCTGAGCATCTACAAATCGGATTCCAATAGCAGTCTGTAGGAGATCTGAGAACCAAGTCAAATCCCTGTAAACTTCACCATTGATAGGAATAGCTCGGAACTGAAGAGTCTTTCCACTCATTTTCCTGTACATCTCTGTCAATGCAGGTCTAGCCCATGGGAGAACATTCAAGGACCAGTTGAGTGAACCAGCTAGGTGTTGCCAGTCTCTGAGAGCAGCCTGGCGCTTTGGGGAGGAGAGGAATGAGGTGATGTCTGCTACAAGACCCTGGATAGACTCAGAAGAGAGTGAGATGGATCCCTTGACAATATCTACCCAGAATCCAATGATCTTCAGAGTGACTCCATGCTCCTGTTTCTTGTCTTCATAAGGACACAAGATCATGTCCCAGAATACAAGGAGTTGGACCTGTCTCTTAGGGCGGAGTTGATCATGGAACAGTAACAGATTCCTCTTAAAGTCCCAGCCATAGAAATCATCCATATAGACATGGAGACCAATGATCCCAAGCTTCTCAGAGCCAAACCAGCACATTAGAGATGAGAGGCTGCACCAGCAGCGGGGTGAAGTCCTGGTTCCAAACACCAAACGTCGGACTATGTGATATCTACCATCAACCTCCACAACTTGACACAACTGCCAGAGGGGATGACCAGGGAGGTTGAGGAAAGCTTTAGAGACATCACTTTTGAAGAGAATGAGTTCTTCATCAGGATGCTCTTTCAAGATATCATTAAGTACTTGACCAAAGGTGTGCATATCATCATACTTGACTTTTCCCTCTGCTTTAGGGATGTTGTCATTAAGGCCAGAGCCAGTATGGTCCATAACAACTCGAGGTTTTCCTTTCTGCCAGACCACAAACATGGGAGAAACTTTCATCCCAGGCAAAAGTACAAAATCTTCAGGTAGAGCTTCAGACCATCTCCCAGCTGCAACTTCCTGATCTCTGTGAGCTCTCAGTGCAACAAAGTCTTGAGGCTCAGAGACATAGTTATCCAGTTTTTGCTTAGACTCAACTTCCCACTCTGCCTCATAGAAAGGCCAGAAACCCTCTCTCAAGGAGCGCATCACAGAGGCTACAAAGGGCTGATTGGGATGGGAAGCAAGGAGATTCTCCAATCTGTCAACATTGAAAGGAGTCTCAACTTTAATGTATGGAGCCATAGCTTTCAGAGTGGATTGAATCTGAGGATTGTTCAAGAGATGTTCAGGAGGTGAAGGAAGTGGAGGTGCAGTGTAGGTAGACTGTATACTGGGAGGAATGATTTCTGAAGAACTAGATGAAGTAGACCATAAATAACCACGCCTAAACCGGGGTATAGAGTTGCTAGAACCGGAGTTTGACTCTGGAGCAGCTCTCTTAGTACCAGCTAATGATCTAGGCCCTGCCAGAGCGGTTTTTACCCTCTGATCTACTGTGCTTAAGCTTCTCATAGCAGGATTGGGAGTCAACTGCTTTGTGGGGCTCTCCACAGACACTACAGAAGCCATGCTTG
This sequence comes from Lentinula edodes, assembly GCF_021015755.1. Classification (NCBI taxonomy): domain Eukaryota; kingdom Fungi; phylum Basidiomycota; class Agaricomycetes; order Agaricales; family Omphalotaceae; genus Lentinula; species Lentinula edodes. The sequence continues at coordinate 20,656 of NW_025764378.1, forward strand.
CGGCGATTTGGACATGGGGAAGTGCATTTCCCTTCATTCCAAAGGATACAAGGAGTATCCTGGCGCTTTGAAGCAGAAGAAGTGCTAGGAGAGGAGCTGGGACGTTTTCTAGCACTGAGAAGTTCCTTAAGCAACAGGAGTCTGAAGTTTTCTGCATTTCCAAGGTCAAAGGGAGTGTTAGAAGCTTTCTGGCGCGCCTCCCTGTCCACTCTAAAGGCAATAGAGGGATCTGATGGAGCAGCCCTGAAAAACTCCATAATAGATGCCTTGTATGCAGAAAGCTCACTCTGACGATGGGGATAGATCTTAAGCACTGGGGCAAGCCAGGCATCAAAAACTCGGAGCCACTGTGCTTCAGATGTGACAGGGAGAGAACGGATTGAGTGCTCTTTCTTGACCAGTTTGTACTCTGAGCCAAAGGTAGTGCTATCATCAAAGATACTAGTGTAACTAGTGATGGAAGCATGGATCTTTTCAAAGTCCACATACCTATCCTTGACAATGAGTTTGAGCAAGGACTGAGGTAGGGGATCAGTGAATGGCTGGGCAGAGAGTAAACTGACTGTGGTGTCAACATGACTGTCCACAGTGAAGAGCATCCGCAATTTCCAAGTCTCAGAAACAGTGGGAGAGAGGATATCTGAGGAAGTGAGTGCAGAGAGATGAGGAGCTGCCTCCAGGAGACTGGGAGGGAGTCCAGAGGATGTACCAGGAGAGGAGGAACTCTGAGTTTGACCAACAAGTTTGAGAAGAGCTTGTTGCAAAGAGTTGCTTCTGTCCTGATGAGCATCCTGCTCCATCTGATCTGCTTCAGCTTCAGCAGCAGCAAGCTGGAGTGCATTCTCAGCAAGCTCTCTCTCCATGAGGGCCCAAGCAGCCTCATTAACAGCTTTCTCAGTTGAGACAAGTGGTCCATCACTAATTCTACTCTTAGAGGCAGCAGCAGCAGCAACCCTGGCAGCTTTGGCAGCTGCAACTCTCTCCCTAGAGGCTCTGAGATGGTCCCTTTGGATCTCCTGAATTTGGCCAATGAAGTCTCTGACAACAGTGGGATCATCAGTGAGGGATCTAAGGGCTCTGAAAGCATCATTGGGAGAGAGTTCATTGTTCCTGTACTGCTCAACAACCTGTCCAAGGGCCTCAGCAGTGAGGCGGACCTGTTCCAGGGCATCTGGAGGCGTGGGAGCGGCGGAAATGCGATCCTGTAAAGGTATTTGATGGGATGAGTGATGGGAATGAGTAGAAAGTGCAATGGAAGCTTCTCTGTGCTCAGATCCTGTGACTTGGGGGGCAGTACCAGCTTCTGGGATGACTTGTAGGCGCTCCTGAAGGGTTCTAGGCCTGATCCGGACAGATCGGAGTTCAGGGGAGGGTCTAGAAGCGATGTAGGAGGTAGATTGAGCAGGCTGGGCACGACCTTTACCCTTATCAAGGGAGATCTGAGTGGAAGAAGTGGATGGAAGTGTTTGGGACCGCTGTAAGGGCTTATCAGAAGCGATCTGAGCCTTATCAAGGGCGATCTGAGGTGCTGAGGGCGAGATATCATAGCTAGCAAGAGGATCTGGTGATGTGGAGCGCTCTGGAGCCATGAAAAGATGATATTGAAGATGTGCTGTGAAGGAGCAAGGGAAAATGACAAGAAAAAAGCGCAGATCAAGCCAGATCTGCTCAGATAACAGTCAGTACCTAGTAGAATGAAAGATCAGAGGTGATCTGCGCACTGAGAGCCCTGATATCCGAAGATCTGACAATCTGAAGGTGATATGAAGCAGTAGATGTGGTCAGATCTGTATGGATGTGTTGTGAGCTCTGTACAGTGGAGAGATCAGTGATAGTGGCGGAGCCATACCAGAAAATCCGTAATCTGAGACTCTAGAACGAAGCCTGTGGTCTGTACAGATGTAGGAGAGGCTGGTGGGGTGATGTTAGAGCTATCAGAGCTGTGGGGAGTGTGCAGATGTCCTACCCAAATCCGAAGATGGTGGGGGAAAGGAAGGAAGAAGGACAGAGTCAGATGACACTCCTGATCAAGCTAATCACAGGCCTCTGCTCGGAACTCCGGCACCTGTGATTGCCAGAAGTGCCCCATGACCTGCCTTGATCATCTGCCTATGCCTATTTTCACTCATAGGGAGGTGTTTAGCCATAAACTGGGCCAAAGCCCCATTAAATTGAATGCATCATGTAGGGCCCTACAGGAAGGGTATGGTATGGTAGATAATATAAATGAAAAAAGAAGTCTAAGTAAAAAATAAAATAACAAGGTTAGAGTGGAGTGAAATGGTTGAAAGTAAAGATGTGATATGGGAGAGGAGGGAGGGTGACCAAAAAATGACCAGATCAATCTAGATCTGCCCAAACATCAGTTGAAAACCATGTAAAACACCCATAAAAGATATCATAGACACACTGAGAACCCAGACCTCTAATCTATACACAAAAGACAAGGAAAAATGATGTTGAAGCTGTCAGAGCTATGGCAGGTCCTTGAATCTGAGGCTAGGCCTGTACAGATGAAAGGAGGACCTGGAGGGTGATGTTGAAGCTATCAGAGCTGTGGAAGAAAGCCAGTGTTCTCACCCAAATCACCAAAGTGGCAGGAGATGGTGGTGGTAAGAGAGAAAGGAAGAGCTGATGGGATCACATGATTCTGACCTTTTTCACACAGGCCTCTGCTCAGAAACTCTGGCACCTGACTGAAACAGAACACATGATCAACACATCACCTGATCCAACTGGCCCCATGTGAGGTGCTACCTGTACACATCTGAGGACAGAAGTGAGGTGTGACCTGTACACATGTTGAGAAGTGAGGTCTGGCCTGTACACAACTGAAGAAGTGAGGTGGAAACACCTGTACACAACTGAAGAGGTGAGGAACACAGCCTGTACACTTCTGTAAAAATTCAGGTGGAACCTGTACACATCTGAGGGTGAGACCCTGTGCAGAAGTGAGGTAAAACCTGGAGAGAGATAAATCTGTACACATCTGAAAAGTGAGGTTGTGGAGAAACCTGTACACATTTTCAGAAGTGAGGAATATCTGTAGAGTTTTTGGTGAGAGGCAGCAACTGAATATTTATGTACCTGTCAGAAGTGAGGAGGAGGCCTCCTGTACACTTCCAAGGTACTGAATGAAAGATTCAGTTGCTGGTGGGGATCTGTTGGTTTGCAGAGGCCTCCAGAAACGCTCCCTACCCTTGGAATCCGCCTTCATGTCGAACAACAAGTTACCAAAACTTCGGAATTGCAAAGTCGAAGTTGGTGTGTAAAAGTACACACTGCCGGATCAGTAGTAAAGATAATGACAAACGGATTGCATAGCGTTGTTCCTGACGTGTTCCTGCTGTAGTCCACCAACGCACGCGTGTATATAGCGCGAGGACGACGAGCTATAAATAAAACAAACTCGAAGCTCCAGAATAAAAAGTTGAGCATTCTCAAGAAAAAGTGTTCATAGTGTGAGATCTGATCAAGATATGAACAAGGTGATTGTTGGAGGTGATTGGGGGAGTGGTAATCGAGATATTACCAGGTGGTAGTGATGGTAGGACAAGTGGAACAACAGCAATTAGATGTATTCATGTGCACTATTGAAGTGATGAACACAGATCTAATTGCTGTGGTGTATCTGTTGTTTGCAGAGGCCTCCAGAAACGCTCCCTACCCTTGGAATCCGCCTTCATGTCGAGATGGAAGTTTCTCCCATGTTTGTGGTCTGGCAGAAAGGAAAACCTCGAGTTGTTATGGACCATACTGGCTCTGGCCTTAATGACAACATCCCTAAAGCAGAGGGAAAAGTCAAGTATGATGATATGCACACCTTTGGTCAAGTACTTAATGATATCTTGAAAGAGCATCCTGATGAAGAACTCATTCTCTTCAAAAGTGATGTCTCTAAAGCTTTCCTCAACCTCCCTGGTCATCCCCTCTGGCAGTTGTGTCAAGTTGTGGAGGTTGATGGTAGATATCACATAGTCCGACGTTTGGTGTTTGGAACCAGGACTTCACCCCGCTGCTGGTGCAGCCTCTCATCTCTAATGTGCTGGTTTGGCTCTGAGAAGCTTGGGATCATTGGTCTCCATGTCTATATGGATGATTTCTATGGCTGGGACTTTAAGAGGAATCTGTTACTGTTCCATGATCAACTCCGCCCTAAGAGACAAGTCCAACTCCTTGTATTCTGGGACATGATCTTGTGTCCTTATGAAGACAAGAAACAGGAGCATAGAGTCACTCTGAAGATCATTGGATTCTGGGTAGATATTGTCAAGGGATCCATCTCACTCTCTTCTGAGTCTATCCAGGGTCTTGTAGCAGACATCACCTCATTCCTCTCCTCCCCAAAGCGTCAGGCTGCTCTCTATGCAGGAAATGGTTTCTGTTATCAGCTTCATCCCACTGAGGGTAGTCCAGTTGTAGATATCTTCTTCAGAGAACTCCTCTCCATCCTCTGTCTGTTTCATCACATTGCTTCCAAGCCCTCTCCTCCTCAACATGTCCTCATCTACTCTGATAGTCTGGATTCAGTTCAAGTGCTCAACTCACTTTCCACCAGAGAGTCCTCTCACAACTCCATTCTCCTGGCTGTTGCTGTCATTGTTCTCAAGACTGGGATAGATATCAGAGTCCGCCATATTGCTGGTAAATCTAACATCAGAGCTGATTTGTTGTCCCGACTTTTGCTTGATGATTACAAGCTTCAATTCCCCTCAGAACGCGTCCGCTTATTTGAGCCTCCTAGAGAGCTCTTGCCGGCGCGATGGAGAGGGTGCTTTTAGAGGCATTGGGTGGGCAGAGCCGCCGGAATGGCCCCTCTGTTCACCCACCTATGGACTTGAACAAATTAGATGATCTTGTCCTCTTTCTCCAATCTCATGCAATTGAACAGTCAACTAAAAACAACTACTCTACTGGTGCTAGGGACTATGTCCGCTTCTGTACCTCTCATAACCTCCCTCTGGATCCTACTCCATCCACTCTATCCAGGTACATTGCCTTTACATCAAGGCACAAAGCTTCTGGTCCAAAATATCTTACTGGTGCAAGGCACTATTTGAAAGATGTCTATCCCCACTTTGATGAATCTCGTTCCCATCCTCTTGTACAAGCTACAATCCGTGGTTCCAAGAAGGTCAGAGCTGACCCTGTCAAAAGGAAGCCACCACTCCGCACTTCACACCTTCAACAGTTCCTTGAACTTAAAACCAAGTCTTACAATCATCTTCTGTTTGCAACCCTCATAAGCTGCTGCTTCTATGGATGTCATAGAGTTGGTGAACTCACATTCCCTAATCAGAAGTCACTCCGAGATTGGAGGAAGGTAATAAAGCGCTCCACCCTCAAGTTTGAGGCTGGGAGAGCTTGTTAAAGTCATGACTGAAAACAAAGTGACCAGACTGTTGAAGGAGACTGCACTTGTTGAAGTTGAAACACACTGGAGCGCCCTTCAGCTAACCCAAACAGTATGCCACCCAGCTCAGTGCAGAGAATGTCAATGCCTTAATACAAGCTCAGTAGGTTGTGCTACAGAGTCTTGTAGTTGCTCAGTACTCCAATAAACACAGTAACAATGACCAGAGTCAATATAGTATGAGTATTGATTTGTATCTTTCAACTGTAGTAGGAATACAGGTTTGTTTGGTCTTGTATGTACTAGAAACGCATGAGGCGTGATAATAGGTGTCCACAATTGTGCGCACCTATGAAAACTAACTAACTACAGTATCACTAAAGAAATAGCTAAGTTATGAGTTGTAAAACTAAGTAATGAAGTCTGTAAGTACTTTATACACTAAGTAAGTCACTACAGTGATAACTAGGAGTGATGAGGCGCTGTGTAATGTATGTAGAAAGTGTTCTATCACTACAGTATGCTCAACACAACCCCCTGATGGAACACTTTTGCAATCTAGCACAAGTCCATCACTTTCACAACTTTTCTTCTTCTCAAATAACAACCCCCCAACACCATATATCCTTATTCATCGTCGGAGGTGGAAGGTTTGACAAGTCCAATCATAGTTCGGAACTTTTCTACCTTTTGTTTTACAAGGGCCTTTGTGAGCAGGTCTGCTGGATTATCCTCAGTGAGCAGATAAGAAGGTGCAAGTTTGCCATGTGTGACTTGTTCTCTGAGCCAGTAGAAAGTCCTATCGAGGTGCTTCATTCGTCCGTGATGTTCTGGATTTTTAGCAACTTGAATGGAGGATTGGTTGTCGACATGGATAATGGTAGGAGATGCGACTTTATAACCAAGCTCGGTGAGGAGAGAACGAATTGCCAACACTTCTTTGCCCACTGCATTAGATGCCACAAATTCGGCTTCTGTAGAGGATAGAGTAACCACAGGTTGTAGTTTACTACTCCAGCTGACAGCACCTGATCCAATCTTAATGATGTACCCAGTTGTTGACTTCCCATTATCCTTGTTACCACCCAAGTCTGCATCACTAATAGCTGTGATCAAGTCTGGTGCAGTAGGATCTGGTCCCAGTTCCAACTCGTAGTCGATAGTTCCCTTCAAATAGCGTAGCAAGTGCTTTACAGCAAGCCAGTGTGCAGGTCCGGGATTAGAGTTGAATCGAGTTAGAACACCAGTGGCAAATGCAATGTCTGCACGAAGAATCATTGCCAGGAACAGTAGGGAGCCAACAGCTGACATGTAGGGGATGTTAATCATTGCTTCTTTATCCTCTGGTGTCTTTGGACTATCTTCTTTAGAGAGGCTGACAGTGGGGTTCAAGGGAGTCTTTACTGGTTTAGAGTCTTGCATACTGAACTCTTCCAGTTTCCGAATGATGTATTGCTTTGCATTGAGATACAACTTTCGATTAGGACGATCTCTCCTGATTCCTATGCCAAGCAAGAAGGTGGTTTCGCCCAAGTCTCGGAGTTTTAGCTCCTTTGACAGTTCAATGACAAACTTATCAAGTACACCAGGATCTTTACAAGCAAGAGTGATATCATCAACCCATACTGGTACAATCACCTTGATATTGCCTCTTTGAAACAAGTAGACACAAGGATCAGACTCTAAGCGTTTAAAGCCAAGTTTGACTAGAACACTACAGAGTTTCTCACTCCAAAGACGGGGTGACTGCTTCAAACCATAAATGGACTTGTTTAGTCGACATGAAGGCGGATTCCAAGGGTAGGGAGCGTTTCTGGAGGCCTCTGCAAACCAACAGATCCCCACCAGCAACTGAATCTTTCATTCAGTACCTTGGAAGTGTACAGGAGGCCTCCTCCTCACTTCTGACAGGTATATAAATATTCAGTTGCTGCCTCTCACCAAAAACTCTACAGATATTCCTCACTTCTGAAAATGTGTACAGGTTTCTCCACAACCTCACTTTTCAGCTGTGTACAGATTTATCTCTCTCCAGGTTTTACCTCACTTCTGTACAGGGTCTCACCCTCAGATGTGTACAGGTTCCACCTGATTTTTTACAGAAGTGTACAGGCTGTGTTCCTCACCTCTTCAGTTGTGTACAGGTGTTTTCACCTCACTTCTTCAGTTGTGTACAGGCCAGACCTCACTTCTCAACATGTGTACAGGTCACACCTCACTTCTGTTCTCAGATGTGTACAGGTAGCACCTCACATGGGGCCAGTTGGATCAGGTGATGTGTTGATCATGTGTTCTGTTTCAGTCAGGTGCCAGAGTTTCTGAGCAGAGGCCTGTGTGAAAAAGGTCAGAATCATGTGATCCCATCAGCTCTTCCTTTCTCTCTTACCACCACCATCTCCTGCCACTTTGGTGATTTGGGTGAGAACACTGGCTTTCTTCCACAGCTCTGATAGCTTCAACATCACCCTCCAGGTCCTCCTTTCATCTGTACAGGCCTAGCCTCAGATTCAAGGACCTGCCATAGCTCTGACAGCTTCAACATCATTTTTCCTTGTCTTTTGTGTATAGATTAGAGGTCTGGGTTCTCAGTGTGTCTATGATATCTTTTATGGGTGTTTTACATGGTTTTCAACTGATGTTTGGGCAGATCTAGGTTGATCTGGTCCTTTTTTGGTCACCCTCCCTCCTCTCCCACATCACATCTTTACTTTCAACCATTTCACTCCACTCTAACCTTGTTATTTTATTTTTCACTTAGACTTCTTTTTTCATTTATATTATCTACCATACCATACCCTTCCTGTAGGGCCCTGCATGATGCATTCAATTTAATGGGGCTTTGGCCCAGTTTATGGCTAAACACCTCCCTATGAGTGAAAATAGGCATAGGCCTGCAGACTTTTTCTGGTCCACCTTGCTTGAATCCCTCTGGCTGTTTCATATAGATGGTGGTGTCGATGTCCGAGTTAATGAATGCATGTGAGATGTCAACAGACCTATGCTAGTTTTCACTCAAGGGGAGGTGTGTTTAGCCAAAACTTGAGCCCAAGGGCCCCTAAATTGCGGATCATGAAGCGCCCTACTACAAGGTACATGGTGAGGTTGTTGAAGGAGACTGCACTTGTTGAAGTTGAAACACACTGGAGCGCCCTTCAGCTAACCCAAACAGTATGCCACCCAGCTCAGTGCAGAGAATGTCAATGCCTTAATACAAGCTCAGTAGGTTGTGCTACAGAGTCTTGTAGTTGCTCAGTACTCCAATAAACACAGTAACAATGACCAGAGTCAATATAGTATGAGTATTGATTTGTATCTTTCAACTGTAGTAGGAATACATGTTTGTTTGGTCTTGTATGTACTAGAAACGCATGAGGCGTGATAATGGGTGTCCACAATTGTGCGCACCTATGAAAACTAACTAACTACAGTAACACTAAAGAAATAGCTAAGTTATGAGTTGTAAAACTAAGAAATGAAGTCTGTAAGTACTTTGTACACTAAGTAAGTCACTACAGTGATAACTAGGAGTGATGAAGCGCTGTGTAATGTATGTAGAAAGTGTTCTATCACTACAGTATGCTCAACAGAGGTAAGGTGTAAGTAGCATACTACAAGTACAGTGTAAGAATGAAATGAAATGAAATGAAATTACAAGTACAATAGAGGGATGGGAGGGAGGGTGACAAGAAAAAAGCGCAGATCAAGCTAGATCTGCTCAGATAACAGTCAGTACCTAGTAGAATGAAAGATCAGAGGTGATCTGCGCACTGAGAGCCCTGATATCCGAAGATCTGACAATCTGGAGGTGATATGAAGCAGTAGATGTGGTCAGATCTGTATGGATGTGTTGTGAGCTCTGTACAGTGGAGAGATCAGTGATAGTGGCGGAGCCATACCAGAAAATCCGTAATCTGAGACTCTAGAACGAAGCCTGTGGTCTGTACAGATGTAGGAGAGGCTGGTGGGGTGATGTTAGAGCTATCAGAGCTGTGGGGAGTGTGCAGATGTCCTACCCAAATCCGAAGATGGTGGGGGAAAGGAAGGAAGAAGGACAGAGTCAGATGACACTCCTGATCAAGCTAATCACAGGCCTCTGCTCGGAACTCCGGCACCTGTGATTGCCAGAAGTGTCCCATGACCTGCCTTGATCATCTGACAACAAGTTACCAAAACTTCGGAATTGCAAAGTCGAAGTTGGCATGTAAAAGTACACACTGCCGGAGCAGTAGTAAAGATATTGACAAACGGATTGCATAGCGTTGTTCCTGACGTGTTCCTGCCGTAGTCCACCAACGCACGCGTGTATATAGCGCGAGGACGACGAGCTATAAATAAAACAAACTCGAAGCTCCAGAATAAAAAGTTGAGCATTCTCAAGAAAAAGTGTTCATAGTGTGAGATATGATCAAGATATGAACAAGGTGATTGTTGGAGGTGATTGGGGGAGTGGTAATCGAGATATGAGCAGGTGGTGGTGATGGTAGGACAAAGGGAACAACAGCAATTAGATGTATTCATGTGCACTATTGAAGTGATGAACACAGATCTAATTGCTGTGGTGTATCTGTTGTTTGCAGAGGCCTCCAGAAACGCTCCCTACCCTTGGAATCCGCCTTCATGTCGAGCGAAGCTCCATATCATCAATTGCTGCTAAAGCAAGGACAAGACGTAATGAGGACCAGCGCAGAGTGGAAGCATAGGTTTCCAAATAGTCAAAACCAGGTCTTTGGCTGAAACCCTGAGCACAGAGGCGGGCTTTAAATCGTTCAATAGAACCATCAGCATTGTGTTTAATCCGGAATACCCAAGTAGACCCAATTGCTTTCTCTCCTGGTGGGAGGTCAACGATATCCCAAGTGTTATTAGCAAGATGAGCAGAGATTTCATCATTCATAGCTTCCTCCCACTTGAATGCTTCTGAACTGTGCATTGCCTCTCTATAATTTCGAGGTTCCACTTGTTGAGTGGAGATTGACGCAAGTTCAGCATCCCCGTAGTAGTCGTCATTAGAATCATCAGAGTCATCGTTAGGAGCTGGTACACGGGAAGAGGATGGTTTTGTTTTCCACCATTCACCAGGAGGCTTACGGTTACGTGCTGGACGTCGTATAGCAATGGGCAGCTCATCAGATTCATCCTCAGTCACAGGAATATCCGGACCAGGTGTTTGTTCGAGTCGAGGCGAGTTAGGCGCATTGCCCTTATCAACTTCGGAGTTGGATTCAGAGTCTGATTCAGATTCATCAATAGGGATTGGCAGAGTGAATAATTCATTGGGGGCACTCGAAGTCACTTTAAGAGGTTGTTGTTTCGGAGTAGTCTCAGGAGGAACATAGTCTTTACGAAGAGTTGGTTTATCTGGTGATTTGGATGCGTACATGTATCGTTCATCGAAGTCTGCACGTTCACTGATGATAACCTTCTTGGTGACAGGGTTCCAGAACTTCCATCCTTTAACTCCCTCAGGGTACCCAATAAACACACACTTTTCCATATGAGAACCAAGGTGTTGTTGAAGGAGACTGCACTTGTTGAAGTTGAAACACACTGGAGCGCCCTTCAGCTAACCCAAACAGTATGCCACCCAGCTCAGTGCAGAGAATGTCAATGCCTTAATACAAGCTCAGTAGGTTGTGCTACAGAGTCTTGTAGTTGCTCAGTACTCCAATAAACACAGTAACAATGACCAGAGTCAATATAGTATGAGTATTGATTTGTATCTTTCAACTGTAGTAGGAATACAGGTTTGTTTGGTCTTGTATGTACTAGAAACGCATGAGGCGTGATAATAGGTGTCCACAATTGTGCGCACCTATGAAAACTAACTAACTACAGTAACACTAAAGAAATAGCTAAGTTATGAGTTGTAAAACTAAGTAATGATGTCTGTAAGTACTTTATACACTAAGTAAGTCACTACAGTGATAACTAGGAGTGATGAAGCGCTGTGTAATGTATGTAGAAAGTGTTCTATCACTACAGTATGCTCAACAGGTGTAGTCTCTTGTCCTTTTGAACATGCACATAGGCCATGCATCCCCATACCCGAAGATTCTCCACATTAGGTTTCTTCTTGTAGAAGACTTCATACGGAGTCACATCTGGAACAGCTGATGTTGGGCAACGGTTCAACACATAAACAAGCGCAGCCAGGCATTCCACCCAGAATGTCTTTGGTAAACCCGATTCCAGCAGCATATGTTGAGCATACTGTAGTGATAGAACACTTTCTACATACATTACACAGCGCCTCATCACTCCTAGTTATCACAGTAGTGACTTACTTAGTGTATAAAGTACTTACAGACATCATTACTTAGTTTTACAACTCATAACTTAGCTATTTCTTTAGTGTTACTGTAGTTAGTTAGTTTTCATAGGTGCGCACAATTGTGGACACCTATTATCACGCCTCATGCGTTTCTAGTACATACAAGACCAAACAAACCTGTATTCCTACTACAGTTGAAAGATACAAATCAATACTCATACTATATTGACTCTGGTCATTGTTACTGTGTTTATTGGAGTACTGAGCAACTACAAGACTCTGTAGCACAACCTACTGAGCTTGTATTAAGGCATTGACATTCTCTGCACTGAGCTGGGTGGCATACTGTTTGGGTTAGCTGAAGGGCGCTCCAGTGTGTTTCAACTTCAACAAGTGCAGTCTCCTTCAACAGCATAGCAGTCAGTAGTTCCGCCAATGTCCTATTTAGCCTTTCAGCGACTCCATTTTGTTGAGGTCGATTTCTAGCTGTACGTTGTACTTCAATCCCTTCATCTTGTAAGAACTTTTCAAACTCCTTGGATATATACTCTCCACCTTTATCGTGTCTGAGTATCTTGACTTTTAATCCAGTAACCTTCTCAGCCCAGGCCTTGAACCGCTTGAATGCTGCAAATGCATCACTCTTTTTCTTCATCGGTATTACTGCTCTAAAGCGTGCCTTATCGCAGATGAACGGAATCCAATAGCGGTAGCCTTCATGTGAGATGATACCAGTGTCATGTACATCCGTAAAGACAAGTTCCAACACTTCAGAAGCGCGGGTCTCAGTACTGGGGAAGGGATTTGCATGCATCTTTCCCCCAAGACAAGGTTCACATACTGGGTCTGGTTTTGCACTAGACTCGAGTTTAAAGCCCTCAACCATCTTATTCTTAGACAGCTTGCTAACATCACCATAATTATAGTGAAAGAAGCGTCTATGCCAAAGCTCAAGATTCAGAGGCAGAGTTGTACCACCAATATGCGCACTTTCATCCTCTGTACCATTACTTATAGTAAGACCATTAAGATAACCAACTGATTTGTTATTGACTGAAGCAGTAAATAGAACAGAACCATTAAGAGTAAACTCCATTGTATCTTTTAGGATTTGTACAGTAAAACCTTTGTGCTTGGTGAGATATAGAACAGAGAGGAGATTGTTATTAAGTGAAGGTACATGTAAGACTCTAGAAAATAACACTTGTCTGGCTTCTTTGCCATCAACAATAGGAGTGAAAAGCACCTCGCCCATTCCTTCAGAATACACAACAGTATGATCTGCAAGTCGAATTGGAACTCTATGTGGAGTATAGTTTCGAATCCAGTTTCTGTGTGGAGTCATATGAGAAGTGGCGCCTGTGTCTGTATTCCATTCCATAGTATCAGCAAATGATGAAGCAGAAAGTACATTAGAAAGAGAACTTGCAGTAGCTGAACCAGCACTTTCAGTCACCCCATCATCATCTACCTCTGTCACTTTAGCTTTATTGGCTTGAATGCCTTTCCTTTTGTTGTGGGGGTTAATGGGACAGTCCTCTTGCCAGTGAACCGCCTTTTTACCACACCACTTACAGTAGTCCTTAGGTTCCCCAGTCCTAACAGGAGCTCTGTAGTTATTCTTCTTCTTGTTAGAAGAGGATGCAGCCTGTGCAGCTCGATTCACAGACTGCTGCTCAGCGTGCTCTTGATTCTGCTGTTCTGCTAGGAATGCTGCAAGGATTTTCTCTTTATCGAGGTTGTCCTGCATAAGCAAGTTTGAAGATAGGTGCCTGTATTCCTCTGGTAGAGCACGGATGAGAGCCATAGATTGTAATTCAGAGTCCAAGGAATCGAGTGTGAATCCGAGGGCAGGAAGTCCATTTGACTGGACAGCAATAGGAGCAACAGGAGGGCGCAGATTCTGAATATCAGCCATTGCAGCTTCAACTCTAGCAGCCATATCCATTAGAGATTCATCAGCAGACTTTGTGATGGTGAAGAGCGCATTATAGGCATTAAACCTAGCACCAGGCTTCTTGGACACATGTTGCTTCTCCAGGATAGACCACATACGAATAGGATCCTCTTGATGAGCCTTTATTGGAACTTGTTGAGCAGGACTGACAGCAAGATAAATCAAGCCAGCAGCCTTTTCAGCTTTAAGTTCCCATTTCTCCAGTTTCTCTGTATCAGAGGCTGGGGGTTGTTTCTCCTTTCCACTGACTAGTCTCCATAACCCATGAGACATCAGAGATGCTTTCATGTTCCCCTGCCAGTCATTGTAGTTGTCCTTGGTGAGGACTTTAAATGATGGAGTGGTTGAGATGGTTGTAGAAGACATTGTTACCAGTAGTCAAGATAGACAGAAGGTAGTTGGAAAGACCACAACAGTAGGAGTACTGATGGGAGCGCACAAGTAAAGAACAAGCAAGGACAACAACAGATCAATGCACAGTTTAGAGCACGGGGCCCATAACCTGTTGAAGGAGACTGCACTTGTTGAAGTTGAAACACACTGGAGCGCCCTTCAGCTAACCCAAACAGTATGCCACCCAGCTCAGTGCAGAGAATGTCAATGCCTTAATACAAGCTCAGTAGGTTGTGCTACAGAGTCTTGTAGTTGCTCAGTACTCCAATAAACACAGTAACAATGACCAGAGTCAATATAGTATGAGTATTGATTTGTATCTTTCAACTGTAGTAGGAATACAGGTTTGTTTGGTCTTGTATGTACTAGAAACGCATGAGGCGTGATAATGGGTGTCCACAATTGTGCGCACCTATGAAAACTAAGTAACTACAGTATCACTAAAGAAATAGCTAAGTTATGAGTTGTAAAACTAAGAAATGAAGTCTGTAAGTACTTTATACACTAAGTAAGTCACTACAGTGATAACTAGGAGTGATGAGGCGCTGTGTAATGTATGTACAAAGTGTTCTATCACTACAGTATGCTCAACAAGGGAGCGTTTCTGGAGGCCTCTGCAAACCAACAGATCCCCACCAGCAACTGAATCTTCCATTCAGTACCTTGGAAGTGTACAGGAGGCCTCCTCCTCACTTCTGACAGGTACATAATGTTAAAGTCATGACTGAAAACAAAGTGACCAGACTGGGGATTGAACCCAGGACCTTCTGGTTATATTCCAGATGCTCTAACCAACTGAGCTATCGACCATGGTTCAACTAATGAGGCTTATGCATATGGTGACACTGACAGTCCAATCAACACTTTTAGGTCTTACACTGTCTTCTGCCTTGGATGATATGAATATGTATAATCAGCATTTGCCCCTCATCAGGGTGTCAGGATTGGAATTAGTCATCAATCCTAACACATAAATATTCAGTTGCTGCCTCTCACCAAAAACTCTACAGATATTCCTCACTTCTGAAAATGTGTACAGGTTTCTCCACAACCTCACTTTTCAGCTGTGTACAGATTTATCTCTCTCTCTCCAGGTTTTACCTCACTTCTGTACAGGGTCTCACCCTCAGATGTGTACAAGTTCCACCTGATTTTTTACAGAAGTGTACAGGCTGTGTTCCTCACCTCTTCAGTTGTGTACAGGTGTTTCCACCTCACTTCTTCAGTTGTGTACAGGCCAGACCTCACTTCTCAACATGTGTACAGGTCACACCTCACTTCTGTCCTCAGATGTGTACAGGTAGCACCTCACATGGGGCCAGTTGGATCAGGTGATGTGTTGATCATGTGTTCTGTTTCAGTCAGGTGCCAGAGTTTCTGAGCAGAGGCCTGCGTGAAAAAGGTCAGAATCATGTGATCCCATCAGCTCTTCCTTTCTCTCTTATCACCACCATCTCCTGCCACTTTGGTGATTTGGGTGAGAACACTGGCTTTCTTCCACAGCTCTGATAGCTTCAACATCATCCTCCAGGTCCTTCTTTCATCTATACAGGCCTAGCCTCAGATTCAAGGACCTGCCTCAACATCATTTTTCCTTGTCTTTTGTGTATAGATTAGAGGTCTGGGTTCTCAGTGTGTCTATGATATCTTTTATGGGTGTTTTACATGGTTTTCAACTGATGTTTGGGCAGATCTAGGTTGATCTGGTCATTTTTTGGTCACCCTCCCTCCTCTCCCACATCACATCTTTACTTTCAACCCTTTCACTCCACTCTAACCTTGTTATTTTATTTTTTACTTAGACTTCTTTTTTCATTTATATTATTTACCATACCATACCCTTCCTGTAGGGCCCTGCATGATGCATTCAATTTAATGGGGCTTTGGCCCAGTTTATGGCTAAACACTTCTCTATGAGTGAAAATAGGCATAGGAATCCTGACACCCTAATGAGGTGTAAATGGTATTATGCAAAATTCCATCAACCAAGGCAAAAGAAGATAGTAAGTCCTTAAGAAGTGTTGATTGGATGGCCACTGTTACCATATGTAAAGTCCTCATTAGTTGAACCAAGGTCGGATAGCTCAGTTGGTTAGAGCATCTGGAATATAACCAGAAGGTCCTGGGTTCAATCCCCAGTCTGGTCACTTTGTTTTCAGTCATGACTTTAACACAATGTTCCCCTTCCTGTCCTCTTCATAAACCAAGGCCAAGCAGTAATCATGGGTACGACTAAGGGTTGTGCTTTGATCTTAGAGGTGAAGCATGCTGAAAAATTACAAGCTTTGAAGCACGGAAATGGTAAATCCTAATCTCTCACTGGTCTTTTTTGCTGAGCTACCTTTTCGTCATACAGATCAAACCTGGGTGACTTCCTTGGTAGTGTATTCTTGTGACGTTGTTGCTAGTCCCTGCTGATCTGATATCAGGCCTATATCAATATAGATAGTCGCTATCGAATGATAGCCACCGGCGACGGAAATCGCGAACAGCGCACAAGGATCATACTTTGGATCGAGGAGGATGAGAAGGACATCTCGTTTAAATTTCCCAAGCTCTGGTATATCATGCCAAAACTAGTGAGTTGTTCTCTTAGAACAGAAGTCCCAGTATCAAATTCTTTACAGTTTGTATCTGTCCTCAGAATTGGGCAGGTAGTCTTTACCTTGATGGGATTGATCTTCGCTTTATCATTGTGGTTTTCGCCTTTGTGGTCAGAAGCTACGTCGGAGAAGTTTTCAGTGTACTTCTTCAAATCATCTCCTTCTGGGGCACCGTTCGCTTCTCCATCTCCTGTGATACCTGCTGCTGCATCGTCACCTATTTTGACAAAAGTCACCAAACTGTTCGACGCCTTGGGAGAGTTACTAGTGCGTGTCAATAGTCCTTTATACGGGAGGATTTTTAATGAAAGATTGTCAAGGCATAAGCGAAACTGCGATAATATGGATAGCCGGTTGTAAAATCTGGGAGTCGTCGCACTTCGCATATCATATTCTATCATATCCTGTACATCTTTTGCATCTATAGGAAACCCTTAAAGATGCACTGTGTGATCTACCGTTGACACACCTAAATTTTGGCTAGACGTCTATGCTGTGAATTGTGACATTTTCACATATAGATTGTTGAGCATACTGTAGTGATAGAACACTTTCTACATACATTACACAGCGCCTCATCACTCCTAGTTATCACTGTAGTGACTTACTTAGTGTACAAAGTACTTACAGACATCATTACTTAGTTTTACAACTCATAACTTAGCTATTTCTTTAGTGTTACTGTAGTTAGTTAGTTTTCATAGGTGCGCACAATTGTGGACACCTATTATCATGCCTCATGCGTTTCTAGTACATACAAGACCAAACAAACCTGTATTCCTACTATAGTTGAAAGATACAAATCAATACTCATACTATATTGACTCTGGTCATTGTTACTGTGTTTATTGGAGTACTGAGCAACTACAAGACTCTGTAGCACAACCAACCTACTGAGCTTGTATTAAGGCATTGACATTCTCTGCACTGAGCTGGGTGGCATACTGCTTGGGTTAGCTGAAGGGCGCTCCAGTGTGTTTCAACTTCAACAAGTGCAGTCTCCTTCAACATAGATTTGTATCAAGAGGACTGTAATTGAGACCCAGATTGACAGTCAAAGTCAATACTGAATCAGTCTAATAAGTTGAAGGGACCATATACCCATACTACCACAAGTTGGTTAGTTTACCTATCCCCGATACTACCTTCGGATGACAGTCTACCTGTTTGTCAAGCAGGATTATACCAGACTCGGACTACATCCGAAGGATGACCATTCACGTATGACATACCAAGGGTATTCTTATTGGACCTTACACTGGCAGGAGTTCGACATGAAGGCGGATTCCAAGGGTAGGGAGCGTTTCTGGAGGCCTCTGCAAACAACAGATACACCACAGCAATTAGTCGACATGAAGGCGGATTCCAAGGGTAGGGAGCGTTTCTGGAGGCCTCTGCAAACCAACAGATCTCCACCAGCAACTGAATCTTCCATTCAGTACCTTGGAAGTGTACAGGAGGCCTCCTCCTCACTTCTGACAGGTACATAAATATTCAGTTGCTTCCTCTCACCAAAAACTCTACAGATATTCCTCACTTCTGAAAATGTGTACAGGTTTCTCCACAACCTCACTTTTCAGCTGTGTACAGATTTATTTCTCTCTCTCCAGGTTTTACCTCACTTCTGTACAGGGTCTCACCCTCAGATGTGTACAGGTTCCACCTGATTTTTTACAGAAGTGTACAGGCTGTGTTCCTCACCTCTTCAGTTGTGTACAGGTGTTTCCACCTCACTTCTTCAGTTGTGTACAGGCCAGACCTCACTTCTCAACATGTGCACAGGTCACACCTCACTTCTGTTCTCAGATGTGTACAGGTAGCACCTCACATGGGGCCAGTTGGATTAGGTGATGTGTTGATCATGTGTTCTGTTTCAGTCAGGTGCCAGAGTTTCTGAGCAGAGGCCTGTGTGAAAAAGATCAGAATCATGTGATCCCATCAGCTCTTCCTTTCTCTCTTACCACCACCATCTCCTGCCACTTTGGTGATTTGGGTGAGAACACTGGCTTTTTTCCACAGCTCTGATAGCTTCAACATCACCCTCCAGGTCCTCCTTTCATCTGTACAGGCCTTGCCTCAGATTCAAGGATCTGCCATAGCTCTGACAGCTTCAACATCATTTTTCCTTGTCTTTTATGTATAGATTAGAGGTCTGGGTTCTCAGTGTGTCTATGATATCTTTTATTGGTGTTTTACATGGTTTTCAACTGATGTTTGGGCAGATCTAGGTTGATCTGGTCATTTTTTGGTCATCCTCCCTCCTCTCCCACATCACATCTTACTTTCAACCATTTCACTCCACTCTAACCTTGTTATTTTATTTTTTACTTAGACTTCTTTTTTTCATTTATATTATTTACCATACCATACCCTTCCTGTAGGGCCCTGCATGATGCATTCAATTTAATGGGGCTTTGGCCCAGTTTATGGCTAAATACCTTCCTATGAGTGAAAATAGGCATAGGCCCGTCGACAGGTCTGTTGGTCAGAATACCTGCATCAATTCAATATGGTGATTCACTTCCGACCGGGAAAGCTCGGCGAAAAACCAGATTCAATAACTAGATGCTGGGACATCTATCCCAAAGAGGGGGATATCGGCTATGCGCAAGTCAACCCTCACAACTTCAGACCTATCTTCACTAATGAGCAACTCACCACTTCTCTTCAAGCTACCTTCCTAGAAGGCCCAATGCTCCGAGCCTGTATGTATCGTCATGGATATCAAGGCTTTACATCAAGCTATCATTTTCGCTCTTCCGAAGGACCCGAGCTCCGTTGTTGGTTTGGAACTTGCAAAAGATCCTTCCAATGAACGTTGGAGCTTAGGTAGTGACGGGTTATTACACCTTGATGACCATATTTATGTTCCTAATCATGGCGATCTTCGCCTTCAAGTTCTCCGCTACTTTCACAATCACCCACTCTCCAGCCATTTCGGCCAGAACCGCACTTTAGAAGCTGTATGTCGTCAATACACCTGGCCTAAGGTCAGAGACTTTGTTCGTGACTACGTTACTTCCTGCACTACTTGTGGTCGCAATAAGCCCCGCTGCCATCAGCCTTACGGCTTGTTGAAACCTCTGCCGGTTCCAGTCTGACCATGGGATTCCATTTCCATGGACTTCATTGAGCAACTGCCAATGTCGAATGGCTACACAGCTATCCTAGTTGTCATGGATCAATCATCCAAGCAAGCAATCTTCATTCCAACTTTCGACACTATTACTTCTGAACAACTAGCTGAGCTTTTTGTTATTCACGTTTTCTCTAAGAATGGTGTTCCTAATCATGTCACTTCGGATCGTGGTTCTGAATTTGTTTCGGCGTTTTTCTGGGCTCTCGGTAAAGCACTCTCCATGAAACTTCACTATACCTCTGGATATCATCTGGAAGCCGATGGGCAGACTGAGCGTGTCAACCAAACTCTCGAGCAGTACATCAGGATCTATTGCTCCCACCAACAAGATGACTGGTCGCCTTTACTTCCAATTGCCGAGTTCGCCTATAACAACGCTCCCAATGCTTCCACAGGTATTACTCCATTCTTTGCTAACAAAGGATACCATCCAAATATCACCGTTCAGCCCGAGGTTGACATGAAGTCTGATCTAGCCAGAGACTTCGTCGTCAACCTCAATGAACTCCATGTTTTCCTTTGAGAGGAAATCCTTCTAGCTCAATCTCGTTACAAGGAGCAAGCTGATAGGAAAAGAATCTTGCACCCGGAGTTCCCGATCGGCTCCGAAGTATTTGTTCTGGCTAAGCATATCCGATCTATTCATCCTACTGAAAAATTCTCTGAAAAATATCTTGGTCCTTTCAAGGTCATCAGTTGACCTGGTACTTTATCTTACGAGCTCAAGCTCCCAGATTATCTTCGCCGGATTCACCTGGTCTTCCACGTCTCACAGCTGGAGCCGGTTACGCCGAACCCATTCCCGAATCGTACTCAATCTCCTCCACCCCCAATTGAGGTTGATGGTGAAGAGGAGTACAACGTTGCCGAAATCCTGGACTCCAAGCTGGACAAAAGGTACAAGTGTTGTCCTCTACGTTACTATATTCGGTGGGCCGGTTACGAAGGTACCGACGATGAATTCTCTTGGGTTGCTGCTGATGAACTACATGCAGATGAACTGGTACCCGCATTCCACGCTCGATACCCTCAGAAACCTGGACCTTGATCACAAAAATATTTTATTCCTTTTCCGCCATGCTCCGCCAAAGTTTACTTTGTGCGTTTAGAGGGTAAACACAATAATAGTAAATTGAGTGTTTACCTCTCTCTCTTAATTGCTTATACTATTCTTCAATTTACTGTTTCACTTATGTTTCATTCACACTTAAACTACTTATACTTCGAACTAATTAATTCTTCCGCCGCTTTGCGGTCCATTCACTTTCTGATTTTAAAACACGATAACATTTTTTATATACAAAGCAAGATAAAAAATATATGTAGGAAGGTACAAGGAGGCAAGAAAAACGACAAGAAAGGGCCGAGGGGCCGATGTCCAATGTCCGATGATACGCTACTCTACTCCTCCCTGTCCTTCCCTTTCTCCGACCGGGCCTTCTTTGGCACCAGTTCATTGTTTTCCTCTTCTCCTTCTTCTTCCATGTCCACTTCTTCCCCGTCCTTCTCCATTTCCCCTTCAATCTCCCTTTCTTCCTCTTCATCATTATCTGCTGCCCTCCTTCTTTTCTTCGACGGTGCCAATGGCCCGGCCTCCGGCAATTCAGTGGGCGAATTTCTTCTCCTAGTGGCATTCATTATCAACCATTCCAACTTCTGGGTCATGTGGCGATGGTAAGTATTCGCCTTGATTTGACCATCCCGGAGTTGACGGTTATCGGCGAGTAATTGAGCCATCTGGCTCTCAAGTACTGCCATCCACTCGCCGATCGGATTTCCTCCTCCCTCCCGCTTCACTGTCGAGGGCCGCCCGGAATACGAGCACTGCACCTTTGCATCGTGGCAGGGTTTGCAAATGACCGAACTCCTCTTGCCAGCCTGCATCTGGCAAGAGATCTTCTTGCTCCTGCATCGTTCGCAGGGAGCCCTGTCATCTTCGTCGTCGTCGTCATCATCCCCGTCGCCGCCGTCATCGGGATCCCCGCCAACAGGCTACCAACAGTAATGTTAGTAAAAGGCTAATTTTGAGGGCCTTCGGCACTTACCTGGGCCTTGGCCTTGCCTTTCCCCTTTTCCTTTCGGATTTCCACCACCACTGAACTTCCTCCTGGCAAAGAACCCCGCCGACTACGAGCGGTGGCCACCTCTGCCATTACCCTCCAGCGCTCCTCCAACTCCCACGCTGCTGCCTCCTTCTGTTTCCGCGCCTCCTCTGCGGCCTTCCTGGCCGCCTCTTCTTCGGCCTTTTTCTTTGCTGCAGCCGCTGACACGCCTAAATTTTGGCTAAACGTCTATGCTGTGAATTGTGACATTTTCACGCATAGATTCGTATCGAGAAGACTGTAATTGAGACCCAGATTGACAGTCAAAGTCAATACTGAATCAGTCTAATAAGTTGAAGGGACCATATACCCATACTACCACAAGTTGGTTAGTTTACCCATCCCCGATACTACCTACGGATAGCAGTCTACCTGTTTGTCAAGCAGGATTATACCAGACTCGGACTACATCCGAAGGATGACCATTCACGTATGACATACCAAGGGTATTCTTATTGGACCTTACACTGGCAGGAGTTTGGAAGAACTTACTCAAGTGACCATGAACCAAGGATTGACTCGAAATGACTTTCTAGAACTCAGGAATTATCAAATACTCCTTCTAGAACGAGACCATGCATTAATCTAAAAGACTGTGATTTAGTCTAATAGACCAATCAGGTTGCATGGTTGAGGAAAATGACTAGAAGAACAATTGAAGTACTGCAAGGCTCCGAAAACATATCAAATGAATATCAAGGAGTCCTGACGTAGAAAATATTGAAGAATGCAATTAAATGAATACTATGTGTAACTCCCTTGATAGAGTATAGGCACAATGGGTGTCTATTGAAAGAGAGAAGCAATTAGTTTAATCCAGATGAATCAGATTAATAGGATTAGAATCGAGGAGAGCTGATTTGCCTCCAGACGAGGTGATAAATGATCGAAGTAAGTGTTGAACAGCAGTGACAGCTGAACACCATTCGAGTCATTCTCTAAAAACAATTAAATTAAATGAATATCGAAGTACCTACCTATGTTTGGAGGTATGCTAGAATCTTGGAACCAATATGGGCCAAATAAGGACATGTAGATTCAAATTAAATGGTACCTGACCAATTGTAGAAATTTCCTTGCGGTTCCGAACGTTTATTGTATTAAATTAATTGTACTATGCGACTCTATATCCTGTATGTATAAATAGCGATCCGATGTATCTGGAATACAAGTGATTTTGGGACGACGTTGCAGTGCTAATCCGTAAAAAGGAAAGACACACTCCCGCCAGACTGAAACCTCTTCGCTAGCAGCCATTCGGGCCCGGCACTTGTGAGTATAGGAACGTCGTGTTCTGCTCCTTGTGACTGCGAGAAGTCTATCCAGTTGTTGGGTATTCTTCGAACTTAGGATCAGTCGTTGGTCTTAAGGGCAAATCACGCTGTGTGGTTGTGCCAGCACATAGTTCTAGCCTTCCGTTGTTGAAGGAGACTGCACTTGTTGAAGTTGAAACACACTGGAGCGCCCTTCAGCTAACCCAAACAGTATGCCACCCAGCTCAATGCAGAGAATGTCAATGCCTTAATACAAGCTCAGTAGGTTGTGCTACAGAGTCTTGTAGTTGCTCAGTACTCCAATAAACACAGTAACAATGACCAGAGTCAATATAGTATGAGTATTGATTTGTATCTTTCAACTATAGTAGGAATACAGGTTTGTTTGGTCTTGTATGTACTAGAAACGCATGAGGCGTGATAATGGGTGTCCACAATTGTGCGCACCTATGAAAACTAACTAACTACAGTAACACTAAAGAAATAGCTAAGTTATGAGTTGTAAAACTAAGTAATGATGTCTGTAAGTACTTTATACACTAAGTAAGTCACTACAGTGATAACTAGGAGTGATGAGGCGCTGTGTAATGTATGTAGAAAGTGTTCTATCACTACAGTATGCTCAACATCCGTAGGGGTCTGTGTGTTTCGGTTTTAATTTACTTTGATTCAAACCCCCAATTCTTGATATACCCAAATCAATACAAACCACAGCACAAATCGTGCTAAATCTACCTTGATCAAAGGAATATATCGAATCCTTAGAACGATTCAAATTGATTGATCAAAGCTTCTTACTTAGCTCTCAAAGCTTTGCGGAACCTTTGCCAACGCTACCCCTTGCTATTAAATAAATTTGATAGCAGTGAACTCGCATATTGTGTATTAGATTGGTTGGTTGGAGTGCCCATTAGATTCCTTCCTTTCTCTTTCACACAAAAACGAGGCAAGCTCGTTACCGGGCCAGTCTGGAAGGAGCGTTAGATGAATTGCATGCATATGACAAGTTTTCTGGTCCGCTCCTTGTCGCCGGCGTTACCGCCGCTCTGACTTGGCTGCTCCTAGCTCTCTCCTTCTCTACTCTCGATCTCTGGGGACTAGCAGCGTAACGGTGGTGTTGTTAATAACTTCACTACTGTCCCATTCGACCTTCCACCCTTAGACACCTTGTGGCCTTTGGCACGGCTTCACAGTGTACATGATCTTAACATTATGTATATATAGCCAGTCCCCCACAGCCTGGTCCCTTATCTTGACCTCTCTGTCATTATCTTGGGACTAGGTATGTGCTTACTTATTATTACCTATGACTATGATACTCAACATATCTCTGACATTATCTTGAGACCAGTCTGCCTATGCTCTGTTTAGTTGCTCCGCCTTGTTGTCCTACTTAGTCACTCCGCTCTCCTGCTCTGCTTAGTCACTCCACCTCTGCCACTTTGTGACAATATTATCATTTGCCTGGTTTGTGTGAAATCATTTTTGTTATTTGGGTAAGGATTTTACTGGAAAATATAAACTATTTTAGTCATTGGGATTGATATCTTTTTCTTGTGAATATTATAAGGTCCGCTGTAGTGGATATATCTTGGACGATTGGAAATACTAAAGTTATTGCTCATTGAAAGAGCTCATGTACTGCAGAGTTACTTTTCTTTTGTATGGAAAAAAATCCGAGGCGGTTTAGCCAGCGGATCGACTTAAAAACTTGTGTCCCATTTGATGGTAGATGACTGTACAATCAGTCTGGTTTTTCACTGGGCATGATTCCGTTGAACCGAATTTTTTCTACTTTCGGCGTGAATACTCTAACAGTGAATTCGTCGAGTAAAATTTTTTCTACTTCCGGTGTGACAGTGTACCAACAGATATTCACTTCTGCACGTACCGATATTGGGGCTTTACAGGTGAGTTTATGTACCAAAAATAAAGGTTCACAAATTATCTTTTTATACTGGCACTATACAAACAATGACATTGTTAGACGGCTTCTCTTTTCCTAGGTGCTGCACGAAGAATGTCATCCACTCTTGAAAAACAAAAAGTGTTGGAGAAAGTGTTAGAAAATGGCGAAAGGAATTCCGTGACTATAAACATACCTAATGATCATTTCAGCAGCTTCGCTCGCACTAAGCACAACTTGTCGCTTTAATTTGTAACTTTCCGTAACACCAAGCTGTGTCATGGACCCGATCGTGCCTTGGTTCATGTCTGCAGAATGAAAGTCAGCTGAATTCCGGCGACGCGATATGATGATGATCACCTAATCCTGCATCTGACTGACCCTCATAATGGGCAGCTCTTAGCTTAGCCACTAGATCCGACGAATCATATCCAGCATTGTCAGCTAAAATCGTAGGCATCTGACGCAATGCCCGCCCGAAAGCCTCAGCAGCAATAGCTTTTTTCCCTTTCACTTTCCTCGCCTCCTCATCCACAGCACAGCTCATTAACATTTCAGAACACCCCCCACCGAGGACAGTCCGCGTCTCTTTGACAGTCTGAGAGAGGACCGACAGTGCATCGTGCAAGGAGCGTTCAGCTTCGTCCACCATTTGAGATGTCGAACCGCGGAGTACGACGGTACAAGCCTCGCCAGCTGCAACTCCAGAGAATTTGATTAACTATAAGTGTTTGTCGGTTGATTGACGAATGAATAATAAGGGAAAAGCAGACCTTATCCTCGCCAATTATGACCTCCTCGATTAATTCGCACTCCCCCAGTTTAATGAGATCTGGTCGATCAAAGGTCGAAGCTATCTCTCCCCCGGTCACCAGTGACAAACGCTCCACACCCTCGAAGTCTGCATGCTCTATTACCAGGATACCTTTCTCCGCAAGTAAAGATTCAGGATAATTGTATATGAGCTGTCGATTAACGAAACAATTAATTCCATGAGACGCGATGGCGTCCACCTTGGCTTTCATTTTTTCCTGTTTGGGACTCGGCATAATAGACGAATATAAAATATTCAGGATACGTACACGCTCTGCTCTTTCGAGCTCGGCAAGCTTTCCAGTCCCATCAACTTTGACTTGAGCACCAAAGATCTTGATTTTGTCTGTGTCCATAGCTATGACAGATAACGGGTCAAGGTAGCCAAACGCTGCTGATTGCTGGACCTACATGTATTGGCGATCATGATTTTTGCATTCTCCAATCGCTTTGGCGAGTTGACTGCGATCGTTTTGTCCAGAATAAAGCCTGATTAATAAGAATAAGCCCTCGATGCACGTCGCACTCGAAGTAATATGCGGTACCTTCATCGAGATAAGAATCAGTCAGCTTCCCACCAACTTTCTTGATGATTTGAATGTGCTCCAGATCCGTTGAACCCTATGAAAATTGCATCGTGAGGAAGCATGGAAAGAGCAATGTCTCCTACTTTCAATCTGAGGACGGCATCGACGGCCAAATCCGCAAAATAGCTCTTGTCTTGGGAGAGAACCTTGGAGGATAATGTTGTTCGTGCAATGTTGTATAAGTCGTTTCTGAACTTTGATGGATCCGAGCTAGCTGCACATTCAGCAGCCACCACTTTTTTAAAAATAGGACCATTACTCACGAATGATCAATGGCAGCACCTTCCAATGCCTTCAACGCCGCCAGACTGGCGATCCTATACCCTTCAACGATGGTCTGAGGGTGAATCTTCATCGCGATTAGTTTCTCTGCCTCTCTTAACAACTCAGCGGCAAGCACGCAGACACTTGTCGTCCCATCGCCGATCTCATCGTCCTGGACTTTTGAGATGTTAACCAGTATCTTAGCAGCAGCATTGTCTAATTGTATTGCTTTGAGAATGGTAGCTCCATCATTGGTGACGTTGATCTCTCCTGTCGATGCAGACTGAAGGATCTTGTTCATTCCTTTCGGTCCCAGTGTTGATTTAACGAGATCTCCGAGCGCAAGTGCGCCAACGAATGACGAGAGACGCGCGTTCTCTGCCTTTTCTTCTGTCGCCTAAATTGTATGAGACGGGCATTGAATATTGAAACGGGACAACCATACCTGCTGGTTGAAAATTTGCATCGACATTTTGTCAAGAGTATTAGTGTTCACGCGTTCACGGTCGAGAGCGAAGACGCGTAAAAGATCAAAGCTACGCAAAAAATTATCACACAGGTTAAATAAGCGCCTCTACAGGGCCACATTTCTGGTGAATGTTCTCGCTACTCCACTTTTTCGAACGAAATACATACTCATTGCGGACAACATAAGACATAGGCAGTATTTGTAAAGTGGACGTGTGCGTAAAGTTTAAAACTTAGTGTTAGCACAGTATGGCAAGTTGCGCGACAAAGCATGTAACAAAGAGTCTCTGTAAGGTATTCGGTAGTACATCAATCCCAACCCAAGACATAGGTTTTTCAAGCCGTCCTATCGAGACAGAGAAAGAACTTAATCACGGCAAAATTCAATAGATAAGAGAACGTACTTGTGGTGGCTGGCTTTGATGGCTGCGACCTTGGCCTTCTTCTCCGCAACACGCTTGGCAAGCAAGGTATCGTACTCCGTCTTCTGCTCCTTCTGGTGCTCTAGCTTGCGGCGTTTGATTGAGCGAAGGTGGCGACGACGCTGGAGACGCATAGGAGTGACAAGTCGTTGGATCTTGGGACTAAAATCGAATCAGTGGAATTTTCCTAACGCAAAGGAAACCGCGACGTACGCCTTAGTGTAAGGCTTAGCACCCTCCTTCTTCTTGCTCACAACTTCTCTTCTAACAACGTATTTTCTCACATCATCCTCCTTCGACAAGTTGAAGAACCTCCTGATCTTCGTTGCCCTTTTCGGGCCGAGCCGCTTCGGTAGGACTGTGTCGGTTAAACCGGGGATTTCCTGCTCACCCTGCTTGACGATGACGACCGATAGGACGGCGATATCGGGACCAACGATGCAGCCACGAACAGATTTACGCTTGCGCTCACCAGTTCGACGGGGACGATAGCACGAGTGGCCATCGGAAAGGAGAAGACGGGTACGGTAAGGAAGAAGAACACCCTGCTTCATAGGGAAACCCTGCTTGTCGTTTCCACCAGTTATCCGGAAGATGTAGCCAGCAAATTCATCACCGATGGAGTCTGCAGGGACCTCTTGCGACATCTTTTTGTCAAAGAAAACACGGTAACGTTTCTCATCATCGAGGTCGATGAGTTTTTGGGCCCCCGTGGCGGGGTCTGCCGGTCATATAAGAATCAAGTTTCGGAACGACAGAGAAGAAACGCACTGGCGATGTTGATCTTCATATTCTTTTCTTGAGTTTAGGACAGCGACTTCCAAGTTGCTGTAATTCCGCCTTACCTGCAATCTCAAGTCAGAACCGACGAAAGGAATAATTGCAAGTCGCCCGAAAATCTAATCTTCCTTCACAACAACCTCAATTACCCGAAGGATTGGATTGCACCAAGACGAGCCAGAGAGAAACATCGCGCAGTTACTCACCTTCGCTGACGACCTAAACGAAATGAGACTTTGGATATATTTTGGATAGGTTGCATCCCGTGGCCTCAAACAGCTGTACAGTTTGAGCTCCTATAAATGGACAAACATTCCCACCACGTGCTTCCATTAAGCGCGATCCTTCGAGATCATGAGCGACGAGCTCCAAGTTGCCCTCCCACTTTCAAGCTGCTTTCAAGTCTCTTCTGGGTCGCATCTTTATCTAATTGTATTTACCAAAGCTTTTGTAAAACAAATGAAGATAGCTGTTTGTTAAATGAGATCTCTCAAAAAAAACCTACACCATACGCTTATGTACATGCTCGCTCTTTAACCATGAACGAGCGATTTTCTTCACTCCCTTGATTTTTGGCTTGCTACGGTACGAAACTTATATGAGCAGGCTTCGCTGCATTCTGTAACTTATCATTTGTTGCGCAAGTCCGACGTTGAACGGGCGGCAGTGCATAACCGGTCCAAGTTCGACATGTGATTTACACCCGTCTCCTCACACTATAGTACTCCGCTTCTCAAAAATCACTTCAATCTTCGGTGTCCTTGCCAGATTCTTACATTAAGCGGCAGCTTGTCTTTCCTAGTCTACACAAGCGATGGGATCACCACCAAAACCATGGGAACGAGCTGGAGGAGCGGTCTCATCTTCCTCTGCACCCTCAATTCCCACCCCAACCCCCTCTATATCGTCAACATCAACAGCGGTGGCCAATCCTAATCCGTCACCTTCATCATCTATCCCAGAAAGGCCTACCAACTCACCTTCAACAGCTACAACAACGACACTGGCATCAACCAATGCGTCTCCTTATTCCTACGGGACTTCTCCGTACTCACGGATGGGTACCTATGGAGGTTATGGCTCTTATGGAGGCGGTTTAAGCAGCTATGGAGGATACGGTGGTTATGGAGGTGGTGGTTTGGGGAGTTACGGTGGAATGGGCGGCATCGGTGGTGGTTACGGGGGCTACGGTGGTCTTGGTATGGGTTACGGGGCAGGCATGTATGGAGGAGGTTATGGTTTGGGAGGCATGATGGGTCCTAACGGAGTTCCCGTTGACGCCAACGGCAACCCTTTACCCCCTTCTCTCACTCAAACACTAGAACACACCACTCAACATACATTCGCTCTCCTGCATTCTATTGTACAGACTTTCTCTGGCGTTGCACAGATGCTTGAAAGTACCTTCATGGCCACCCATTCATCCTTTTTCGCAATGGTAGGCGTCGTTGACCAATTTGGTCACCTTCGGAACGCATTAGGGAGCGTATTAGGTCTTTTTGGCCTTATCCGCTGGATGAAGGAACTGCTTACGGGTAAAAAAAGCAGCACTGGGGGCTTGCCAGGAGAGTTTCGTCAATTTGTCAACGGCGGACCAGTGCAAGGTCCATCGGGTCCCCCACCTCCACGACCTAGTAAGAAACCGCTCATCATTTTCCTTCTCGCCATCTTCGGCGTCCCTTACGCCATGAATAAGTTAATCAAAACCCTCGCTGCCAGAGCAGAAGCTCAAGCTGCTTCCGGAAATCCCATCGCTGGTCAACTGGATCCAAGTCTTCCTCCCCTTGATCCATCTTCTCTGACATTTGCACGTGCACTGTATCCATTCACTGCGACTAATTCGTCGGAATTGAGCTTGGCTGAGAATGAAATTGTGGCCCTCATGGCCAAATGGGATCAGACAAGGGGGATGGAGGTTGATCCTCGTGTTGACCTTCAAGGTGGTATTGATGCAGAATGGTGGAGAGGTAGGACTCGGGAAGGTAGGGAAGGTTGGTTCCCTAGGAAATGGGTCGAGGTTCTTCAGCGGAAGCCAGTTCCACAAAAGGTTGTTGATTGATTTCACTTATGGTAGGAATATTCCTTCCCAATCTTGTATCATTTTCGGATTATTCGCATTGTATCATGCCGCATAAGAGATTTCTTCTACCTCCAGCTCCTTTTTGCGCTCTCCTACTCGCATCAACGATTTACCCTTCGTTTTTTGTTGTATCGTCGCTTTCTTCAAAGTGATTCTAATATGATGAACCATACTGATAACGGTGATAAAAGTGATATGTATGACATGAAGCACCAAGAAACTGTTAATCAAAGTCAACATGTTGCTCTCCCCGCTATTGCGGTCGAAACCGATTACTAGCGCGTCGGTTTTCGGCTCATCATCGTCAATGACCCCCCAGCTTCGCGCCGCATTAACTCCGACTTGGCCATCCCATGAACAAATTAAAGAACCATTCGCATCTGCGGATCCGCGTTGCTAGCGTTGTGTACGCTGAACGATGCTGTCGACCTAATCCTATGAGTTCTTGTCACTACTGTGCGCACTCTTCGGACGTAAAGTTGACTTGCTCGAAATTCCTCGCTCTTGTACTTTCAAGCTGTAGACACGTAGACCCTCGTCCTTCTCTTTGTCACGGTGACCGTATCTCCCTAGGCCGTACTACATTGTTTGAAATTACCAAAAAGACGAAAAAAGAGGCAATTACAGATTCGGTAAGTTTGTTGAGAAGGATGACATTCGACAGCATTCGACGCCGGACGACGTAAAGGAGATTTCCTGAGATACGGGAGACGCAAAGATTATTCCGACTGCAAGGCCGATCTGCTTTGGATCTGCTCTGACTTGTTATGGGCAGCTACGAGCGCAGGAAGACGTGGACCTGAAAAGGGAAGCATCCACTCCGACGTTTCATCTACCGGTAGGCTTTCCTCCTCCTGCACGTGCACGTCAACAGAGGAGAGGCGATTAGTAGCAATTGGTAGGAGGATCCCTCGCTCAATTAGGCATGCAAGCAGTAAGATATAAGTTGTAAAGCCTTCAAGCTTCAAGTTCAAACTTGCGGCCTGACGCGAGTAGAATAGCGCTGCGAATCCAGGCCCATTATTTGCACCGTATATCCAAAAGAAAGAAAAACTTTGACACCGCTCGACAGAGTTGTCTGCTCAGTGCTAGCCTTACATGCTGACTTCCGGATGACAGGAGAGGTGTGATACTCCAGGAACACGTCTTCGCGTTGAGCATTGAGCAAAAGAATATTTCCGAATATAACCTGTAGGGAGTACGTGCCGTAGCAGTTATTTAAGATATTCCTAAGATATTCCTATTCCGAGCTATGTGGCTCAAGAGAGCAAGGGATTACTGAGTTTGTGATAAGTAGTGGACTACAACGCAAATTCCATGCCGCGGTAAATTGCCGCGGCTCGACATCCGCGGACCGCAGTGTTATGTCGAAAAACTTTTGCTCATTGAAATTCGTCAAAACTATCATACCTAATCCAAATTTACCTAGCGTATACTCTTGCAGGAGTCTTCTCCTGACTATGCTCGAATGTATATGGGAATTCTAAAAACCAAATTAATCCTCCACCAGAACTTTCTCCTTCGTTTGTCCAACTTCAGCCTTCCTTCTTCCAAAAGATACATTTCTCGACGAATATATGAGGAGGAAGCCTTTATTGCCACTGTGCACGGATCGACACACCAGGACAAACCTCCACTGACTTTGGAGCGCTCTCACTCTACTGAACGGTATGACTGGCGACTGCGAGCCACCTCACGGCCACGCAATGAACTGAAATCAAATACTGAAAACGGGGATTCTCCAACACTCATTAAGCGCGTCAAACCCCCTCAGTCTGCGCTGGAAAAGAGCTCTCCATACTATGCAGCCTTTAATGAATACAAATCTCAGTGCGTTTATCTTCTAAATAAATTTCATTAACTGTCTGATAATTTCTTTCCTTAGTTTTTTGCCTCTACTCCAGTACGAACAGGATGAGGAGGAAAGTGTTATTCGAGAACGACTCGGCACCTGGTCTCTGCCAAAGCTGAAGGACGAAGGATACACCTTGACTGGTCTCAGTGCCTACTGGTTGGAAGGAACGCGTTTTGGGAAACCTATGGCTTCGTTTTCATTAGGTCCTGGTCTTCATCTACCTGAACACAAGTTCCTGTATGTGCTTCATTCATCTGTAACTCATCCACTGTCGCTAAGGAAGGCTGCAGGAATGGAACTCGAGTACTTCTTTCCCGGATAGACCCCCTAAAGGAAGAGCCATCTCGTGGCTCAGTTCTTTCTACCACCTCCACCCATCTCACCATATCATTCCCTGACCGAAGCTTCTCGCTTGACTTACCAGAGGATTCCTCCGGCTGGAGAATAGACCTGACCGAGAGTGACTACGTCTTTGAACTCATGCGCACGGCTATCGATTCTTTCAAGTTCGATGTTCGCAAGCAGGAACAAACGGGCATCTTTTTGCCTCCCTCTGGTTTAGAAGGCCAACGGGAACGTGAATACATTCTAATGGGTACCCATCTGAGGGACGTTCTCCTACAGTCCTCTCAACCTTCCGAGAGTCCACATGCTCACCGAGCACTTCAGGACGCAGAAGATCCTAATTATGTCGAACGAGATGTTTTGGAGCATGAATATCATCCTGATCATCTATCGCTGCCTACCGGAGGTTTTCAAGAACTACCTCCTTCTCTCGGTGACAATCATGGTGCATTTCATGACGATATGTTGATTAGCTCCTGGGCAAACAGATATTCACACCCCAATCCTGTTGTGATAGAGGGAGACCCTCAATTCGAAGAACTCAGTCGGATGAACGAAACCCAGAAAAGAGCAATGGCTATGATGATAGGGGAGCGTATCAGCTTGGTTCAGGGCGTAGGTCTATTAAGCCTAATCACAACGTTGTTTCTGAGTACCTTCTTCTATTAGCCCCCCGGAACAGGAAAAACGCTTACGATTATTTCTACAATTAAGCTTCTCAAAATGCATTTTCAGGTTCCTCAGCCATTGCTTGTCTGTACCTATACCAATGTAGCCGTCGACAATCTCGTCGAAGGCCTTGCGAAAGCAGGTCTCAAGCCTCTACGAGCTGCATCTGCAGGGAAAACGAAGGAATCTCTCACTAAATGGACCCTGGAATATCAAATGCAATTACACGCACGTTATGCAGACTGGAAAGACCTCGAAGATCGAGTCAAGAAGATTGGGGACACTCTGAAAGAACTCCGGAATAAAATCCAGAATTTAGAACGGAAAATGGCCAAGGAGGGTCTGAGCTCAAGGGAAACCCAGATCAGGGACGGCATGCTGAAAAATGTAATTCGACAAGGTAGATCACTTGATGCAACGAAGAGAAGGTCGTATGGCTTGGAACAGGCAATGGTAAAAGATATTCTTAATAATGCCGATGTGGTAAGCTGTCTTCTCCTTTTTGAACCCAGATAATCTGGTAGCTTACTGACTGTTTTGCGTCGTTTTCATAATTTCGTCACCCACGACTTGAACGTGGTTCTCGCACTCCGATTGACTCACTCAAACTTTGTTACTCCGTATGGGTGATATCGCATCTCTATACTCCCACCTCAATTCATCTCCGCAATGCGCACCCTGGATTTTAGATCTGCACAACTTGTATCACGTCGGCTTCAGCGGCGTTGAATGCCATCGATTTCCCCGTCGTCTTCCTCGACGAGGCGTCCATGTCAACGGAGCCAGCTTCACTTATTCCGCTCATGAAAGGAGTAAGTTCTGCTCACATGTTCTACTTCCAGTTTTGCTCATAGTTCCCGTAGTGTCGTCACGTTGCTCTTATAGGTGATCACAAGCAGCTGCCTCCGGTCATCACAAGCCCAGAAGCTCGATCACTAGGGTTAGCTATAAGTCTCTTTGAGCGTCTCGCTGAGGAAAGAGGTGAGGGTTCATCTCATCAATCTAGATTTTTGTTCATGCGCCACACAGTCGTTCCATCTATCATGCTCAACATTCAGTATCGTATGCATCCAGCCATCTCGCATTTTCCTTCCCTCGAATTCTATAATAGTTCCTTGCTCGATGGAACTGCCGATACGTTTGGATATGTCTTACCCAGATTGATGCCTCCTAGTGTATCCCCTGTATTGCTTCCTCCGGGTGTACTTGCAAGCGTGTCGGATTCGAAGGAAATTGTTGAAGATGGGGAAGTGCGGACATCTGCTCGCCCCCCAGTCATTTTCCTTGACCATTCTGGGAACGAGAGTATGAAGACGAAGAGTAGGGTCAACTGGGATGAAGCACATATCGTGGCTAGTGTGGTGGAGGATCTTCTGCTGAACAATGATGTTCGTGATATCCATCCCGTATACAAATATTTCCGCTGCTGATAGATATCTCACGTTCCAGAATTTGAATGGGCAAGACATCGGAATCATCGCACCTTATGTTGCCCAAATTTCTCTGCTCACAAAACTCTTCAACGCCGATCCCAAGTACCGTGAGCGCTTCAACACAGTACTCGGAGAGCATCGCGCCATGCAGTTTTCCAACATCGAAATCAAGACTGTTGACGGATTCGAGGGCCGCGAAAAAGAGGTCATCATTTTTTCTACCGTGCGGAATAACTCTGGAGGATACATTGGCTTCCTGGCTGATCGAAGGCGGCTCAACGTTGGGCTTACTCGGGCTAAGAGGGGTCTCTTTGTCGTCGGGAGCATGAATACTCTACGACAGGGCAGAACTGCTCGTTCTAATGACGGTGCCACCAAAGTTGGCAAGGGCGCAGAAAGCTGGAGACGGTACATGGAATATGTAGGTCAACATGGGCTTGTTTTGAACTTGCAGCCCGGCGATGCGCTCGCCAAGGTGCTTCATGGCAATGTCAACGCTGCCGCTGCCGCTGCCATTGCTGCTGTCTCATCCTAGCTAGTGCCACACTTGATGCTTTTCCGGAACTCGTGCCGACCTCTTTTGGTCCTGTCAAGCCTTGCTGAGGGATAAAATCCTCACGACCCTGTTCATGAATTCCTGCCGCATATATCGCTCAAGATCGCTGTAAGTACCAGGTGCAACATTTCACTTGTCGATGTCTATTCTTCCCTCCCCCCTCGCCACAAATTTCCACCCGATCTCACTTTCGATAGATGAAGATGGACGCCCATGTTGCCCGAACTTCGCGATTTCTTAAACGCAAAGCTCTGAACGCTCATTCTATCTGCCCGGAATTATCCATGCCTTTTGCGAATTGTCCTGAGCCTGTTTGAACATCAAGTCAACATACCCGTGTCTCCGCAATGTCTTTCATCTTGTCACATCCATATTTCCGGCTTCCCTTTCCGAAACACCCTTTCTCCAGGACACACCGTCGTCCGGATCTAGGCATCGCATTTTGTCGCATGCGGACGTCAGGCGATGGTCCATAATCATATGTACTCAAATGTGCGCTCTCTGCAAACCCTCTGCTTTGTAATTTCTTTTGGCAATGGGTGCATGTCTGTACCTGGAGGCTGAGGAACCTCGAGGAACCGCGAAGGGGGCCGCTTCACCGCTTACCTACGGATCCTTCCGGTTGAGCTCGAAGACCGAGCTTCAGGTTCGTAGAAACAATCGCGATTCTGAAGAGTTAGAGATCTTACACTCTATACTTCAGTCTTTTAACTTCAGTCACTTAAATGCCTGTATATGTATGTAAAATGGCTTAATCTGACTCAATTTACCGTCCTGTCCGACTCTCACGACGCTACGCGGTTTGTTATATTGCACCTGTTCCCCATGTTGCTGTAAATTGTCCCCTTATACCTCGCAACGTGAGCCTGTAAACGTGGTATTTACTTTATTTTATTTACATGCACCACCATTGTTACCGGAGTTGTTCCCTGGTTGTTCCCTGTCCTCAGGATTGTCGTTGCCGCAGCTTTAGAGAGACTTATGTTGATGACGACACGGAGAAAATATGTCAGTAGGCTGTATGCGGAAACAGTCCACGGAGATAGTTTACAGATGAGCGAAGGCCGTCGCAGTGTGCGCGGACAATTCCCAGAGGCCGATTCTAGACGGATTTTGGAGGCAGAGAAGGCAGTAGGAGATTGAAGATTTGAAGGACAGAGAACCCGGTACAAGTATAGGTATATTGAGTCAGAATGTGGATCTTGGTATCGATGTTGATTTGGTCACTACACGAAGTTCAGGTCGTGGGAACCCTTGCAAGCGCCGGAAATTTCTGAGATTTGGAAATTAGCGAGATCTATGTACAACTCATCTGTTTCGACTGTGCATAACGACACGATGTAGTTTTTCAAATGAGAATTTAAGGGATAATCGGCTTTTTTCACCCTTTATTCCAAACTTATATCATACCAGAACAACCTCTGAAGAGTCCACCGCTGCTCTTGTAACAATATTTCCTTAATTCCC
Source organism: Lentinula edodes (assembly GCF_021015755.1). NCBI lineage: Eukaryota > Fungi > Basidiomycota > Agaricomycetes > Agaricales > Omphalotaceae > Lentinula > Lentinula edodes. Next base: position 57,393 of record NW_025764378.1, read on the forward strand.
TTTCTCTTCCGCCCGATACGTTTCAACCCCAAGCTTCTTTTCCAGCACAGTCGACGATCTGCCATCATTACTTATTTCACCAATAATGACTTACGCTCAAATATCCGACTCGGAGACTTCTTCTTCTCAATTATTCCCTCGCAAAATGGCCAGCAATCTCCTTGACGCTTTCCTGACAACCCATTCGAGAGCCGTACGCGTACGTTCTTCTCCTTGTATTTGCCCTGCGACCTGCTCATCTCGTTCATAAGATCTCAAATCTTCCACCAAACCCCTCAGTGTTCCTCGCCTCTTTCTTTCTGTCGGATTGTGTTGGTTGTTTTACTTGACGCTCGCACCTTTTGCTGACCTTCTCCAAGCCTCTTCGACCGATCCCTCAGTCTTTGTGGACTTCACTGGACGAACATCTTTCTCCCGGACTTTGGGCTGTCTTTAAAACACACGAAGAGGTGAGTAATACATTCTCGGGGCGCATCAAATTTTTGCGCGACGGAGCGGCGTGCGCAACGTGGACCATCGATCTCTTTATGGTAGATACTTATCAATATACAATCTATAGGCCTGTGCTGTGCTTTCTCTTCCTCCCACCACCATGTCTATCGCACCTGCTCTTGAATCAGACCTTGAGCCTTTTCACAAGCTCAGCCGCTTTGAACTCCATTTGCCATCTGTGAGTTTATTTTGCTATTACGCCTTACGTACTTGCCGTACTCATCCTTAACCAAAAGGCTGCTAGCAACCCAACGCCAAGTCAACTTACCCTTCCTTGTCGTCCTCAAATGTTCCATCTACAAGAAGCACATTCTGAGCAATTTTCTTTGCAAGAGTCCTCTTCTCGTGGTGTCGCCTTTCCTCTCTCGTCTAATCCTCCGAATCCACGTACAAATTTCAGGCTCGGAGACTGGATGTGAGTGCTTTTAGCTACTCTCATATGTTTTCCATCGGTTTCCTTTGTTCCGATTCAAGAATTTGTTAATATGTGATCGAGTCGCGATCGCGAATTTTCACTGCTTTTTACGGTTATAATGATTTGATTTTTCTAATCTTTACCATCTTTTCACACAGATGTAATTCCCCGAAATGCGCCGCTCACAATTTTGGGTGAGTTTTCATGCGGGTTTTTTTCACGTTGTAATCTCCGTAAAGCCGCAGCTTGACCTACAAATACTCTTCTTCGTTCCTGTTCCGAATCAATGATGCTCACTGATGATTCTTGCTCCCTCCTTTACAGACGCAACCTTGCCTGCATTGGATGTGGCAGCTCTAGGGTTGTAAATAGTTCTACCTCCATCAACTATCAGCCCTCAATGCCATCATCGACTCGTCCACCACTTTCACCGCGGTTTGCTAGCTCTCCGAACACACCCAATTTTCCCAGTGTTATATCCATGATGCACAATAACCAAACATATGCCCCGGGCCCGTCTTCTCCTTCACCGGCTCAACCAGTGAATGTGCTTCCGGTCTCTCAGTCAAAAAATGGGCATCCGTTGCTCACACCTTCTGGGCGCGCTTTTGCTGTGGGTGGACGTGTTCAAAACATATCCGTTGACCCTCTATCACCCTGTATCATGTACTGGCCCGACAACGAGGCCTTTCCTGACCCCGGCCAGATACGCCCAAATGTAATTATGGGAATCTCTGTGAGTGCCGTTCGAATGAAACGCCACGCATTAAATTGAATGAATTACAGCAGCCACCCATTCTCAATACTGGAAATCGCGGTCCAATCGCTCATGTACGTCGTCCATCCGCTTTCCATTCTCATGAATTCATGAAGACGTGCCCCCCCTCTTTTAGCAACCCGGCGACTGGATTTGCCAGAAGTGCAATTACTTGAATTGGCGTCGACGCAAAGTCTGCCAAACTTGCTTCCCCTGTGATTATTATTTCTTTTCACGCTCATCCTCGTCCGGTCTGACGTTGGCGTTTAGATGCCGAAGGGAATGGTGACTCTATTTCTGCTGCTGTTCAGGCAGAGCGGATCGCACTTTTGACCTCTGTACTTACCCAAAATCATGGACCCTCCGCCGCTCAACATCCTGCTTTAACGCCGCTCCGTGCGCAGGTCTTGCGTGCGCATTCGGTGACACCTCCACAGGTCCGCCGTCAGTTCGTAGACGTCTCCCCTCCGCAGTCGCGAGGTCCTAGCAGTGTGGTTCATCGTTCTCAATCACAAGTCGAACTGGGTTCTCAGTATATGATCAATAGCCAAAAAGCCCCCCCGATTTATCAAACGTCTGGTCATCGCCGACCTTCCCCCGTTTACTCTACTTCTCCGCAGCCCAAGCGGTCTTTGTCTCAGCAACAACACCTTCATCATCAACTCCAAATCCAACAGCTTCAGCAGCAGCTTCAACAGCAACTCCAGCTTCATGCCCCTACCCCTGCACCTCTCCTGCCTTCATTTTTGCAGGATATCGTCCACTCTCCCACATTATCTACGTCTTCCACTTCCTCGGCGGATCTTTCCTTCGACGAATACGACACTTCTGCGTCTCCTTCACGAACTTCTGTCACCTCTCGCTCCAGACAGACTAGCGTTGACTCTGCGACGATGCAACTAGCCAACATCTGGAAGATGGACGGCGAGGAGAGTAGATCTATTTCTGCCTTTACGCTGCCTAATACCATCGTCGGGGGAAGCCGTAAATCAAGCTTGGAAAAATTGAAACCCTAAGATTATTTGATTTATTCCGCTGTAAACTTGTGTAAGTGTTTTATCATCTCATTTCTTACAGCTGATCATTGACTCGTGTTTTTATTGACAGGCATATATGTGTAAATGACAGACGACACTGCACTTATTATATCCCATAGATCTAATCTCTTGCAGGGCATATTCCTGATTCTCTTCTCTTCTTTCTTTGGCTGGACTGGTTGGAATTTCATCATATCGTCGCTACTGTACCGCGCGTACGGCAGTTGACGAGTTACCTTACTCTTCGAACCTTTTAGTCTCCCTGCAATTTTTGGAATTTCTACTCTTTTGCGTGTTCCGTGGTCTATCTTATCCCCCACTTCCATAATACCGTTGTCTCTTTCATCTTGCCATCAGATTTCCGACTTGCACCCCCTTGTCTAGACGGATTTTCCCCGCTCCCTTTTACAAAAATATCATTTACATACTGATCTATATATACTAAGTACTTACAATATGCTTTTTCCCTCTGGTGAGGATTGCTCTAGTGTTACTGTAGCCTCATGTTGCTCACTGGTGTTATGTGCCGTTGACTATGTCGACGTTATGTATATGCATTTTGCGCGCTCTATTTATTAGTTTGCTTCCGTCTTCAGGCCTTCAGCTTCAGGTTTCAGATAGATAGATAGAGACAGATAGATAAATACGGGAGGTCCCATCAACTCGGGACCTCTCGGGACCCGTACAGCGACGGAGGGACTCGAAGGGGAGGGAAACTCAGAACAATTAGTATTCACGGCCGCTCTTGTGTACGTTGTTGACCTCGTTTTCAGTAATGAAACCGTCGCTATCATCAGGATAGGATAAGATAGTCCCTGGCTAGGTCCGATTCCCGAACAACCACCTACTGTACTACGATCGCTCCTGTTTCTGACGTGTTCTACGTTATGGTTGCGACGCACTACCTATATCTATGGACATTCTACTAACGCAAATCTTCGAGACACTGACATATGACAAAAATCGACCAACTAAACTCGTTATATTCTTCACCAGGGAACAAAGTAAGAATGCACAGAGCAGAGCTGTATATGACTATCATCTACCCAACAACTCTGAAAAAACGAATGATCTTGTCAAATTAGTGATTCCCGTCCTTCCAGCACTCTTCTTCAATGTCATGTCCATACCACCGAACGACCCAGGCACAAGCACCGCCTCCTGATCTTACAGGTTTGACAAGAGCAACAAACTAGACGTTCCCAAGATGAACCCGGCCCCAACAGTGAAAACGGTACCAACGACATTCAGCCCGAGTCCGAATGGCCCATCCCAATCAGTGGGGAGAGCCAAAGCGACCTGAGTGGTGTTGAGAGTTATATTGAAGGCGGCGCAAGCGGCTTGATAACCTAGGTGGCATAACCATTGATAAGGTTCTCGAAAAGCCAAGGTAAAGAGAATTAACGACTCGCCTACAAGTACGGGAGTAGACCCTGCCTTGGGATCCGGCAAGGGTGCGTTGGCAGCGATAAGAGACTCATACATGCATTGTTCGCAATTGCGTAGATCTGATACTAGCTGGGTCGCACAGAGGCAGGAAGCATCGTCTTGACACCCAGAAAGCTCGGTTTGTACATTACTGCAATTAGCAGCACACTGAAAAGCCAATTTAGGTAGGGGGAAAACTAATGAAGGCCGTGCCTACTCACGTTAGCAATCGCTCCCGTAAAGTTTGGCAAAAGTTGTGCAGCAGACAGTGTTTGCGGTGGAAAAGGAACAGAGACATTGAATGTGAATGCAGTGACTGATATAGATATTAATGACAGTGTTAGGGAACTTCTGGTGTGCTCGAACCTTGGCTAGCAAGCAACATCAAGAGATATAAAGCGGAGGATAAAGCAAGCATTTTCACGGAAAAGAGCGGTTGAGAGGTAAGATCGTAGTCAGAGTAAGGATAGAGAAAGCAGAAAGGAAAAAGACCTCCCAGAGGACTGTTACAGCAGAAAGAAAAGAAGGTGGTACTGGTACTGGAAGAAGACGACAACGAGCAATTGAATTATCATGATAAATACAAGTGTGGGAACGTAGCACATGACAACGCTTTGTTTACGCGTCTTCAATTTGGTTGAACTCCCCTATTCTTCACTCTCTCACTGAGCACCTACACTTGAAATGGCTCCAATATTTGCTGGATCTTTACAACCAAAAAAGAAGAGTGACCTTCAATCGCTCGCGTCAGCTCTGAATATCAGCACGGAGGGGACCAAGGAGGAAGTTCAGACTCGGATAAAAATGTATCTCGACAAAAATCAGTCAGAACTCGCAGAAGATCCCCAATTTTCTGGTCTTTATGATAGAAGACGGAGGAGGAAGGAAAGTGCTCTACCACCGGGGTTAGTGGATTTACTTAGTAGAACAAGCTCAAATATTGCGAATTTGACCTTATCTTCCAGTAATCGTCTTACAATGGATAGTGGAAGCGAACGCTCTCACAATGCGCCCCCAGTCGCCCCGCTTGGGCCTGTTTACGAGTCTACTCCGGTTAAGGATTTGTCGGATGTTTCGGCTTTCCTAAAGAATCCTCCTCTATCACCTTCAGAATCAGATGGACGCGCTTCTCCAAGTCGACGCAGGACGACCCGATCTTCCCTCGCTATTACTGATGCACCCCACAATATACCCCCTTCACCGACCAGTCCAGAGACCAGCTCTATCGTAGATCAAAGTCTTTTCGACCGAACAATCATCGAGCACATACCGACCCCTCGTTTCGGTAGCATGTTGCAAGTGGTGAAACGAAAACAGGAAGCAGTTGCACAGAGCACACATAAGACCCTTTATAATGCCCGTACGGTAAGTCGGTGTCCGTATCCTCAAATCTCAGGCACCCTCAATCGCAATCCGCAGCTCCTGTCCAACTCTCACACCATCTGGTCAATATCTGTTCTGGTGCAACTTTTGTATATCTCTGTCTCTATCATCCCTTGGCGGTTTTTGCACATTCCATTCAGCGCAACTTCTATCCCCGCTTCCTTGGATATCCCCCCCTCGACGGTCATTCCTCAGTCTACTTCACCGCAATGGAATTTTATATCTATCACGATTCCATATCCTCCGCTTGCCACGTTTGAATCAAGCATGTTCTGGATCATTCTCTTGCATTGGTTCATTCCTACTGTGCTCATTCCGGTAGTCGCTGGTATTCTCATCAGCTTCAGACCATTGTCATCAACTCCTCCTCGAGTCATCCTTAGCGAATCCCGAGAAGTCTCACGGACTGTGCGTATTGAAGAAGAGAAGGCAGAGACGACCAACGTCGATTCCGAGCAAACCCGACTCGCACCTCCTTTCGATCCTCTTACCGCGTCTATCGTCCAGCTCGCAGCTCAGGTTGCATACACATTTCCAGCGGTACATAGACCGTTCTCGCTGTCATCCAATTCGAGCCCTCTTATCAAGAGCGTTGATATCCTTGGATTTAAATGGAGGGTCTTGTCGGCAAGCGTTGTTGTTGCACTGTCCTTCGCAGAGGCGCTTGGAATTGCGGGTTCGTTTGAATCTTCACATACGGGAATGAAATACCAGAATTTTACTTCCCAAAGGTCTCTACATGGAGCAGTTGATACCATCGAAGAGTCTGAGGTTGACTAGACTCATGATTTCTTTCATCTCATATCTCTTCATCTAAACTCTCTGCTAACTTTATTTTTTTTCTATTGGAACCGTTTGTCGCTTTGCTTTCTGCTTTGAAATAGCTGGGTGTATTTGCCTAATTATGTACATATGCTTGTACATGTTCAACGTACGATGCTGTATATCCTGTGTATGTTTTGATTGTATTGTTAAAATGATTGTCTTGTTCATAATTTCTATTGCACTCTGAGTGCCCAGCACTCACTTCCTCTCAGCTCCATGGGATTATATCCATGTATTCGTCACGATGAAGCAATCGCATCGGTATATCTACAGGAATCAAATATACAAGAGCTCTAAGTATATATATATATATGGCAGAATAAGCAACGAAAATGAAATCGATATTTTCGATGGCATGATTGTGCACTTTTGAAAAAATTAATGTCCAGCGCTCTCGAAGGCGGCTGCTGATTTCATTTCCGAAATGACAGCACGTCGTTTGCTCACAGCCTGTGTGATTCAAGGTCAATATGAGAGTACACAGGAAATATTGAGCTCCCGACCTCATTCAATTTGTTGAGCATGTCAACGGTTGTGTCAAAGTCCACGCAAGCATCAGTGATGCTAACACCGTGTTTGAGCGCAGCTGGCCCAACGGAGGGAACATCCTGTCGACCGTCATTAATGTTTGATTCAATCATAACTCCTGTAATGTTGCGCTCTCCAGCGGCAAGCTGATCACAAACGTCCTGTAGAACGCGGGGCTGATTATTGTGATTTTTTTGTGAATTTCCATCTAAAGAACAGCGTATCTGCACAGACACATTCACGAGCAAGACAAGAACTTACGGCTGCAATCTACCATGATGCTTGCGAATTGCTGCTTTTTCGAGATTGCCTTGGCTGCATCCTTGATGTGCTCCGAAGAGAAATTCGGTCCCTTCGTACCGCCACGGAGGATGACATGAACGTCCTGGTTTCCCCGAGTTTTTACGATAGACGCCAAGCCTTGTTCGGTAACACCCATGAAAGCATGGGGATTCGAGGCCGAATGCATAGCGTCGATGGCCACTGTCACACTAGGCATTAGGAGGAACGCCATCAGTAGGTGTCCATATAGTATTATACTAGAAGCTTACCTTCCATCCGTGCCGTTTTTGAATCCGATGGGGAAAGAAACACCCGAAGCCAATTCACGATGCAACTGACTTTCAGTGGTACGGGCTCCGATGGCTCCCCATGAGATTACTGAGGCAAATACTGTTCAGTACTGTAGTTTTTGAACTAAACGGTACTTACAGTCAGCGATGTACTGCGGTGATATCGTGTCCAAAAGCTCAGAGCCAACTGGGACGCCAAGGTCAGTCAGATCACAGAGCAGTTGACGTGCTGTGCGAAGTCCTTTATTGATCTTGAAAGTACCGTTAATGTCTGGGTCGTTTATAAGTCCCTTCCAGCCGACGGTTGTCCGGGGTTTCTATGTCGCCAAAGGTTATGTTTAAAGGTGATTGACTGAATATTACATGAAAAAGTACCTCACTAAAAGAAAGAAGTTAGACATAAGCTCTACACTAATTCCAAGACACGTACAAATAAGCTCGCATCACAATGAGAAGGTTGGACCAAGTGGGAATTTTGGCCTTGAGCATATGGGCATATTCTAAAGCTTGATCAGGGGAGTGTATCGAGCATGGGCCGACAATGACGAGGACACGATCATCGTTTCCAGCGAGTATGCTTGCGGCGCTGTAACGAGCAGATGCGATGGTGCGATGAGAGCTGGCCGAGGAAGTGATTTCATGCCTGAGCAATGCAGGCTGAACCAAGGGATCATACTGCGACGAATGAGCACAAGTTAATTAGTACACCATGAAAGACCTACACCAATAACACGACGATCTTGGAGGTATTGTTGGACTCGGACATCGTCGTCAAAGTCTGGCAACGGGCTGACATCAAATTTATCCTCATCGGGGACGGCTGTATAGCGAGAATGAAGAATGAGGGGGCGAACCATCTTGTAGAAGTATGGATTGATTTACGAAATCTGAAGGCCCTACTTTTGCTGGCCTCTTTTATATCCGTCTGAGCCATTTTTATCGGGTTATTGCGCGGGATCAGAGTAAATGGATTAACGTGAAACGAGATGCGGTTCGTTTGAATCTTGAAGGACGAGATGATAGGAAACGGACGGTCAAAGGCCGTACGTATAACGAGATGAACGGGAATGTACCAATGTTTCCTGAAGTGTTCCCTGATCTGATATCATAATTTAGTCCAAGTCCTCTAAAGAAATGAAAATTTACATACCAAGATGACTCGATTGGATAGATAAAGCAATATGGATTCGAGTCAACTATACACGTTATAAAGTGGCGCAACTATTTTTTTTTCAGATCGTTGGCACGTGGTATTGCTAATGCTGTCTGTTTCTCTCAAACCAGTTGCTGGTTTCTGCATCAAAACCAGTACAGTGCAGCCTTCGTCGTTCACACCCTTATCCCTGAAACAATCTCCCAGTGCCCAGGATACCTCAATATCTATCCCACAAGGCTACAAAATCTTCGTGAATGTTGCTTGGGATGCAAACGTGCCTCCGCCTCCGGATGGAAACGAAGATGCTATTCAACGCGCTATGAACGGCGATGAATTGGATAAAGGAAATCTAGATGACTGGTTTGTACCTGTCATTGTCTCGGAAGGAAGGTTCGATACAGACAAAGGCAAGTATACCAAGGCTATGTTTTAACCTGCAGATTCACCTTCGGCCGTGGTATTCAATTAGCACGGTATTCTTTGATATCTTCTGCCCCTTTTGTCCTTGTTGCTTCAACATCCAATAGCTGATAACATTTGCAGCTGGGAAACCGTCGTTGGTGTTCGATTGCGTCTTCCACAATTCCATCAAATCTCGAACGCTCAGGGACCCCGAGTTTAAGGTGTTCATTATCGGTTAGGAAACTTTGACTCAAAGAAATACTATTCTGGCATTGATTAAGCAAATTAGAGCTATCGGTTCAGCGGATTGAGGCACAAACACAACTCGTCCTCTCTCGCCAAATCGGGACGCCAAATATCGCCGCCAAAGGTAAACTACAACCTCGTACGGTTTCGATACCTTCTCTCTTGGCGCGCGCAGAGGCGAAGGCCGCGGAAACGCGCAACCTTGAAAGCAAATCTAGGTCGATGCAAAAACCTCTCATCCAAGAGATCATGACACAGGACGCTTCTGACCCTATATCCCAAGCCGGTCTGGAAGTTGTTAAGCCGAAAAGTATTCTAAGAACTCCCTCTAGTAATCCGGCACAAACGGCTGCTCATAGGGACATTGGGGCCAAGATCGACGTAACGTGGTCCTGGTACAGAACAGACGATGATCGCCTGCAAATACAGATCGAAGTTCCTCCTGTGGTACGTCTCTGCGACTAGTTTCGCTACAAAGTGACTTGTTGAACTAGTATCAGGAGAAGACTGTTATTTCTCGCTCGAATCTTGACATTGAGCCTCGACGCTTGATATTCTCTATCCCCGATTACTCTGTTCTAGACCTTAATCTTTCCCTCTCTGATGCCGAGTTAGTCGCTTACTTTAGGCAAAGTTCGACTGGCATTACGAATTCGGCGAATTCCTCAGAGAGCAAAGAGGATAGTACAATCAACAAGCTCTTGTCTCTTAAACGACAACGGCCTTTCAATGTGGAAGTTGCTACTGCCGAGTGGTTCATAGCAGATAATAGATTGTTAATCTCCGTATAGCTCTTGGTCAATATCTTCCTCAAATGGAATAGAGTGCACAGGGCATGTACTTACATCTTGTAATTGCGTACAAAAGGTATGTTGGATCTGGATAATCGTGTTTCTTGTGCATCAAATACACTTGCACAATTTCAGCAATCACCTCATGGTTGCACTACTGGCACACGGCCGACAAATAAATTATTTTGTTGTATGAGTCTCCAGGACATAGGTCTTTACTGGTTAAGGATGGCTCTGAAAATGATCACTCGACTCGAACTTGACACCGAAAGGGCTATTACCCTTTTCCTGTATCAGTTCCTTGTATGATATGACTGTTAAACGTTGAACCTTGAACGCTGATACCTGACAATGACAAACGTGTCTCTCTTTCTTCTGCCACTTTGTTTTTCCAAACAGACCCGAGACTCGGCCGAAACGTGTGCAGTCATTACGCATCAAGGCGGAGCTGAATCGAAATCGAGCGACCCAAGATGACGGCCGGTCATCCTCGTTCTCTATGGCTATCCCGTCGATGCCGGTTATTTAACATTGTCACCATTCACTCTTTCCGGAGCAGCAGCCTCTCCGATGTTTCCATGTGCAATCCGGGAATCAATGGAGCATTAGAAAGACATTGCAACGTAAAATAATTTATCACTTAAAAATGGAGCACAGGAATACGCTGGAGAGATAGCAAGATGGTGCGGACATGATCATGATGATAAAGTACAACAGAGACTGAAGGTCGCGAGAGCGAAGATGAGGGACTATAAGTTGGAATGGAGGGGAAAAGTTGACAGTTTAACCTCCAGCTTTTCCTAGTAAAGCGTAACCATTCCCTTGAGGGCCATGTAACTGTCATGATGTGGTCATTATGAGGCTAAAGAGGTAACACTGGCCGACTGACCTTGTTATAGCAACGCGAGCATAGGGGAACACCTTCGTGATCTCGGAGTTTATTCGAGTCCAAAGAAGTACTGCACTCAGAGCATCGCAGACACCCCTTGTGGTAAGTTTTACCAACAGCTTTCACCTAGCCAAGATCAAGTTGAACAGAAAATTCCCGATATTCACACATTCAAAAATTAATACCTGTTCAGCAAAATACACACTCTTGCCACATTTCGGACAGTTTGGGGTTTCACCGCCCCATTTGCGGGGGCTTCCAGTGATATGTGCCACAGGACCGCCAAGCGCTACTCCATATCTCGTTCCGGTAGGAGTCTGTGTAATAGGTCGCATAGCACCACTTCTGCCTACAGTGCTTCTGAATTTATCTATTGCAGCAACAGCAGCTGTATCATCATCTCCGACGATCTGGGATAAGCCAGTCGGGTTGCGATAAGATGATTTGAATGGGGATTCGACGGTTTTCCGAGTAAGACTTTCAGCTGAATCTCGCCCTTCCTCACATTCCTCGTCTAGGTTATTTGATATTCCGACGAACACAGTTTCATCATTATGTGGGAGTGACGAAGTAGCAGGAGAAATAGATTTGTTGGCCTGTGACTGTGGCAAGTATCCGTTCCCAGTAGCAAAAGGAGGAGGATGAGTTGGGGAAGGCGGAGGAAAGAATGATCTTTGAGGTTGACCATTGCTTGTCTTGCCTAGGGAGAGTGACGGAGAGCGCGCACGATAGGGATGATTAGCCTGGCGGAGATCCCGCGTACCAAAATTCTTGACATGACAAGACTTGCTACTCCGTACATGAGATGGTAGAATTTATGAAACTTCAAGATGGACGCACCAGTATGGCTGATTGGTTTAAGAGAAATAGGGAGGTTATGTAATTCACCTTCACTACATAGAATGTATGCTGCATACCTCTTCATTATGCTCTAACAACGAGAGAGAGTCGAGCCTCTTGTTGCACGTTGTACATGCCAGACAAGGCTAACAATAAAGATCGGACCTTCGAGTTGGAGCTTCTTATAAATGTGAGAAATACCTTATGATATAGCTGGAACGGTATGCCATGAATCAAATGATTTTTGCGAATGCGACTGTAATTCACACCTTTCTGCCTGGCCCAATAACCTGAAGAGGATACGAAGTGTCAACACTGATCCAATCACGATCCTGAAGGAATACTGAACTTGCTCTGCAAGATATACGGCTTTCTGGCATCTAGGGCATTTTGGAGTTCCTCCAAAAGGGTGCATTATTATGGTTGTAAGTAGTAGGCCTGGTATGAGTTTAGCGCCGTGGGACTTAGTCAAGGCTTAGGTTGCCATCTGTTGCCATGCGTCATTGATATAAATTTGTAAAATGTAAGTAAACTTCAGGCTTGTTCCCCTTGTTCCAAGCTCTTCCTGCGCGGATAGAATCACAGAAGTGGCTTTTGAAGATTCGATGAGCAACTGTATTTCGCGAAGTCAAAAAAGATAAACTCAGGAAAACCGTAAATGTCGAATCGATTTTCGGCATATCGCCGGCGATTGTTCCGGAGCCGTTGTTTGCTTACATATACAACTGTGACCCAAAATTTCCTCTTCTTTCGATCCCTGCTGTTCATTTTTTTCCTTCCACACTCTCTCGTCTAGATTACTTTTGCTTCTTATCTAACAACTCTCCTTCAAAATGTCCGATGACGAGCAACACAACCAGACCTTCGAGCAGGTAAGCAAACGTTTCCTATCTTTTTCTTCGTGTTCATCGATTAACCATCGTATCTCATCAGGCCAGTGCTGGGGCCTCTTTGACCTTCCCCATGCAATGCTCTGCACTTAGGAAAAACGGACACGTTGTTATCAAAGGTATTTCTCTCTCTAAATTATTCTGGTCGTGTGCTAACCGGTTTTTCGCCAAAGGCCGCCCTTGCAAAATCGTTGATATGTCCACTTCCAAGACTGGAAAGCATGGTCACGCCAAGGTTCACCTTGTTGCTATTGACGTACGTGTGTTGTCGACTCAATCTTTGGACGTATCTGACTCTGCTCCCGATTTGACAGATTTTCACCGGCAAAAAGCTGGTTAGTATTTCTGGCAGGCCTGAGCTATCAACCATTGACGAATCACACAGGAAGATATCTCTCCCTCCACCCACAACATGGACGTTCCCCACGTCCGCCGCAATGAATACCAACTTGTGAGCTTGTTCCTGGTGGTCGTATGTACTTCCTTCTAATCTTGACTGTGTAGATCGACATTGAGGGTGATGGTTTCATGAACTTGATGACTGCGGATGGCACCCTCAAGAGCGATGTCAAAGTTCCGGAGGGTGACATTGGAAAAGCGATTCAGGAAGATCACGAACAAGGCAAGGAGATACTCGTCACCATCGTTAGTTCGATGGGTGAAGAGCAGGTACATATCATTACCACCCTGTTTCCGTTTCAATCTAATTCTCGTTTGTAGGCCATCCAACACAAGGTCACCTAGATGTCCAACACAGGCTATTCTCATTCAAGAAAGCTTTCCGAGGGGTAAGTACTCATCTTTTCCCCGCGCGCACAGAACATTAACGTCTGTGTATAATCAGCTTGTATATTTTCCCGTTGTTTCTGTTTTCCGGTCTATAGTTTTCGTCGTGCACTGTCGTTCATCTCACATTTTGTTCTGGAAATGAGTAACGTTCATCCTACTCGACTCCGACTCCTGTTGCCATGCTCGTCTAATCAATCCCCCTACTTGTTGTGTTGTATTCCACGAGGCGGAAGTCTCAAAACGCAGACACATCTATTATCTTGTCAACCATTCTGTATCATTGAGTAGGTAATTCATTGTATAGTGAAGATTGTGCGAACAAAAATCGAAATGCATTTCAATTTCTTGCAGAATGTGCCTACTCTACTATGGAAGTGTTAGATTATAGTGTATCAACTGTCGGTGATCATATATATGTACATATTTCTTCATATCTTCTTCTGTGCGGAAACAGTCAAAACCTTGGGAATGTATGGAACATGTTTTGGGCACCTTTTTCGCAAATGGAGGATGATGCTCCAAAATTTCAATGTCACTGTCTGAACTGTCCTCAATTTTAGTTGCCAGGATTTTGGTTGATTTTGGCGATACTTGATCATGCTTCCGTTTCATGGTTGAGGTTGACTTCGTTGCAGAAGTTGCTTGAGCCTGCTTTTGCTTGGAAAACATAGCCTCAATTCCATCCTTCCGTACAGAAATTGGGAGGATGAAACTTGATGACTCCATGCCGATTTTCCCAACTTCTTTTGGTACCTGGTAACTGAAAGAATATAAGCAAGACAAAAAGTCAACGATTTATACACACCATTCCAACGAGGAATCCTTAGTGTATGCACGCGAAACCATTTGGGCCAGATCCTCAGACCAACGTTGTGAAGACGTATCCAGCCATTGGTCTATATCTTTTTGGGTGGAAAGTATAACTGGCTGTCGATCATGGAGCCATGCAAACTCATTTGAAGCTGCAGTTGTTACAATTGAGAATGACCAGAGTGTATCGGTTCTGTCTTAAGAAATCAAAATCATTGATCGAGTATTCGGATGAGGTGATTAATACCGCCCATACCTTGAAGTTCGACAGAATCATATAGTCCTGCAAGCAACAACAGATGCCCACTTTTTGGTTTGGTGAAGTGAGGTATCTTGTCTTTTCCTTTCGAAAGCCACTCATAGTATCTATTGAAAATGATCAATTAAAATGAATGGAACCTACATACATAGCCTTTACCCTTGGCAGACCACCACACATCGTTTTCGGCCTCTCAGACTATTCCACATTCCACCACCTGAAACGAGGTTCTCAGAACGTGCATTTATAGTATTGAGGCTTTTGTCCTCATATTTGGACCAATGGGGTACCAAGCCCCATTTCATCTGGAATTTTAACATCGGTACATGCACAGGGTTCACAGAATTCAACCCACGGTTTGCATAACTAACTGATGGCTTGAGTCTTCTAACGATTCCATACCCAACCTCGACGAGTTTTTCGGACTACTGTGTCTAATCACAGGAGCGAGAGAGCGAGGAGCTATGTTGTATCTTGGTACAAATTGGTCTTGATCAATCCACTCATTAACGGGCAGGTTATATCTATCTAGTTCATGTCGAATCACTTGGGGCTAAAAGTTGTCACATGATCAGCTAGGCTTCGGTTTTGAGTAGCCTCGCTTACTTCTAGTCGCAACGAGAACCGACCACACATACGGGCGTGAGTATAGCGCAGGTGAAAGTGAGAGCGGTAGAAAGGAGTTATTCAGCAGTCATCTTATCAGCTTATTTAGGTCAGGTGAGCACGTATGATGTCGTCTCAATCCCGGCGTCTATCGATAAACAAATTTCTTCTTGATTTCATCGGTCTCTGGATATTGGTATTGATATCATCTTATGCCTCTCTGTACACATTTTCTCAATGTGGCTTGTTGTAGGTCATTGCTAGCGTCTGATCCCTCAAAATTTCGATCCCAGACCTGGGTTGATTCCGCGAGGTTAGAATCCGTCTAAGTTTGGCGGACAACTGCTGATCGTGTACAACAGAAATGCTCGTCCTTCTAGGATCATCCTCAATATCTGAACAGAAGCGTGAAACTCTTCTGAGGAATATTAACAGATTAACACCTCTGGTCACCTCTGTCGACTCTGTCTGGCTTCACCTTGTAAAATGCAATTCCAAGCAGGCCGAGGAAGAATTGTCCAATCCAACATCATCTTCCCGACAAACGCTTGAACGTCTATTGACCTATGGCGATAATCTTAGTCTGCACGATATCTTGGATGATTTTCGTTCTTTGAAGCAAAACGTAGCCTACGTGTTGCCAAGAATTGGAAGTATCTCACCTTGGTCGAGTAAAGCCACAGATATCGCTGCAACGTGTAACCTTTCTGGTCAGGTCGAACGTATCGAACGTGGAATAGCATACGTCTTCACAACTTCTGATGGTTATGCCCTCTCCTTGAATGATATATCCTCATTCTCTCATCTAATACACGACCGAATGATTCAGACTCTTCATCTATCTCTTCCTAATGAAGACCTCCTTTTTGCCCACAACATGCCACGTCCACTACGTGCAGTGGACATCACATCCTCCCCCGCTAAATCTGCCGAAGAGATCTTCAATCAGGCCAATAAAGACCTTGGGCTCGCTCTCTCATCTGACGAGATTGCCTATCTCGTTTCTGCCTTCATATCCGGCCCAGATCCCATAAATCGCAATCCAACGGATGCTGAACTGTTCATGTTCGCTCAGGTGAACTCGGAGCATTGTCGACATAAGATATTTAATGCAAAATGGACATTAGATTCCACAGCGCAGGACCTTTCCCTATTTCAAATGATACGTAACACCGAACGCCTTTCCGGAGATAACACTATATCTGCGTACTCAGACAACGCAGCTGTCTTCAAAGGGTACGTTGCACCTCGATTTAGTGTTTCCAACGACAACGGGCAACACATCTATCAGTCTCATATCGAGGAAATGCCTATTCTTATCAAAGTCGAGACTCATAACCACCCGACTGCGGTTTCCCCCTTCCCTGGTGCGGCTACAGGCTCGGGAGGAGAAATCAGAGATGAGGGGGCTGTCGGACGCGGCTCCAAACCCAAAGCAGGTCTCGCTGGTTTCACTACCTCCAATCTTCTAATTCCCGGCTTCGAACAACCTTGGGAGGAAGATTTTGGCAAACCAAGTCACATTGCAAGTGCCCTGGATATCATGTTAGAAGCCCCCCTAGGTGCGAGCGCGTTCAACAACGAATTTGGTAGGCCCGCTCTAGCCGGTTATTTCCGGACGTTCTGCGAAAAGATTCCTGCCAACAAGAAAGATCAGGAAGGTAGTCAGGTAGAGATACGAGGATATCATAAACCCATTATGATTGCAGGCGGTTATGGGAATGTGCGTACCGTATTCGCCAAAAAATCCCTCATCACTCCAGGAGCAAAGTTGGTTGTACTGGGTGGACCTGGGATGCTCATTGGTCTCGGGGGAGGTGCAGCATCTAGTCAAGTTTCCGGTGCAAGCACTGCTGAGCTCGATTTTGCATCTGTACAGAGAGACAATGCAGAAATGCAAAGGAGATGCCAGCAAGTTATAGATGCCTGTGTAGCTCTCGGCGGTGAAGTGGGAGATGGAAATCCAATCCAGAGTATACATGATGTTGGCGCGGGAGGGTTATCGAACGCCTTACCGGAGCTCGTCCATGATTCTAATCTTGGAGCTACCTTTGAGATTCGGGACGTTCTGATCGCGGACAGCTCTATGTCACCAATGGAAATATGGTGTAACGAGTCACAGGAACGTTATGTCTTAGCACTTCATCCTGAAAAAGTTACACTTTTTGAAGAGTTAGCCAATCGAGAACGATGTCCCTTCGCCATCGTCGGAATCGCTACACAAAACGAAGAGCTCGTGGTAACGGACAGGCTTCTGGGCGAAGATGTGATAAGACTTCATATGGATATGCTTTTTGGAAAACCACCGAAGATACAGAAATCGGATCGTAGTCGGACTTGGGGAGGTGATTTCTTCGATACTAGTTTGGCCAAGTATCTAGCTACTCCGAATTCTGCTGCTGTGGCGACTGCAGTAAATCGGATCCTTCGTCTTCCTTCTGTCGGTTCGAAATCTTTCCTCATTACCATTGGTGACCGCTCAATCACCGGACTCGTCACCCGCGACCAGATGGTTGGACCCTGGCAAGTACCCGTTGCTGACGTTGCTGTTACACGCTCGTCGTATGGTTTTGCTACCGTGTCTGGTGAAGCAATGGCTTTGGGTGAACGTACACCCCTCGCACTGGTCAGCCCTGCTGCTTCTGCTCGTATGGCTGTGGCAGAATCTTTAACTAATCTTGCCGCGGCATGTGTTGGAGAAATATCCAATGTCAAACTAAGTGCGAACTGGATGTGCGCAGCGTCCAAGGAAGGGGAAGGTGCTGGCTTGTATGAGGCTGTTCAGGCTGTTGGGATCGATCTTTGCCCTAAATTAGGTATTGGTATCCCTGTGGGCAAAGATTCTATGTCTATGTCGATGAAATGGAAGGAAGGAAACGAGCAGAAGGATATCAGCTCTCCGCTTTCGCTGATCGTCACCGCATTCGGATGTGTCCAGGATGTCGCTGCAACCTGGACGCCAGTGCTTCAAAGCAACATCGATGAGCCAACGATATTGGTCTTCCTGGACCTCGCACATGGGAAACAGCGGCTAGGTGGATCGGCTCTTGCACAGGTGTTCCGAGAAATCGGGCAAGAATCACCAGACGTAGAGGATGCCTCCGTGCTCAAGGCATTCTTCCAAGCTTGTCAGCAGATGAGGACGAAGGAACCAGAAGTCATTCTAGCCTATCATGATCGGTCAGATGGTGGCTTATTTACCACACTGGCGGAAATGTCATTCGCTGGACGAGTGGGTGTCGAGGTCTCGCTCAACGCACTGAATGACTCTTCGGATCCAATCGCCGCTCTTTTCAACGAAGAATTGGGTGCCGTCGTGCAAGTTCGCCAGTCTCATCTTCCAAAATTGATGAGTGTCTTTCTCGAATCTGGTTTCCCTACTACCTCTATTCACACTTTGGGCCACGTCAACAGTGCAGCCACCGACCAGAGTTTCAAGATCGTTCATGACTCGGAGTCTATATTCAACAGTACTCGACAAGAGTTGCAGCAGATGTGGTCCGAGACGTCATTCAAAATGCAGGAGCTTCGTGACAATCCTATCACAGCCAGAGAGGAATTCGATCTTATTGCGGATCAATCTAATCAAGGCATTTTCTATGATTTAACATTCACTCCCTCTCCACCCCTGAGCGGTCGAGGTACTAGGCCCAAAGTTGCAATCCTTCGAGAGCAAGGAGTTAACGGAATGGTCGAAATGGCATGGTCATTCACCGCCGCAGGCTTCGACGCCATCGACGTACACATGACAGATATCCTTTCGGGTAAACTGAGTTTATCTGGCTTTCACGGACTCGCTGCATGTGGTGGATTCTCTTATGGAGACGTGTTAGGCGCTGGAAAAGGTTGGGCTCATTCTGTCCTACTCAATGCTCAAGCTCGAAAAGAGTTCATTGATTTCTTCACCCGAGTCGATACCTTCACACTCGCTGTCTGCAATGGATGCCAGTTTCTCAGCCATCTTCGGAGTATTATACCTGGTGCACAAGATTGGCCCGATTTCAAGTCCAATCGTAGTGAAAGGTTCGAAGGACGGGTGTCCATGGTTGAGGTCGTAGACACTGTACACACCAGGTCCTCTGTATTCCTTCGCGAAATGTTGGGTTCTAAACTTCCTGTGGCTAATGCCCATGGTGAGGGTAGAGTATCTTTCAGTGATTCAACCCACCAGCAAACGTTCTTGGATCAAAATCTAGTCTGCCTTCAATTCGTTGATTCTAATGGTCGACCAACAGAGGCGTATCCTTTGAATCCAAACGGAAGTCCGGCTGGTATAACAGGCATCCAAACATCCGATGGGCGTGTGCTCGCGTTAATGCCTCATCCCGAGCGAGTGACGATGCTTGAGAGTAACAGTTGGTACCCTCGTTCGTTAAGGGAGCAGTGGAATGGTGTCGGTCCATGGTTCAAACTGTTCCAGAGCGCCAGATCTTGGTGTGACGATCACTAGAGTCCGGGTATGTAGAGAGCTACAGTGTAATATGTTATACGATAATATATCTTGGTGTATGGTACTTTTCTCAATATAAATCTCAAAATGGAGCCATGAGTAACGGGCTATATTGTAGGTGATTAATGTCCTTGAGTATGATATTCACGTCCAAAATACAGTGGCATAACCTGGGCAAAAGCAAATTTCTTCAACGTGCGTAAGGATGGAAATTGTGCTGACCCCGGCTGTGCATTCGCATTGGCCCGGGACCTGCAGCGTTAGTTGTCATCCTTCCGAACGGCATGACCATCCCGGCACCCATGTTGGCTCCTTGACGCATCTGCATCATACCACCTACACCACCCATTCCTGAACCGCCCATCATCGTGGATTGATTCATTCCGCCCGTGGCGCCTATAGGTCCCATTCCTAACCGCATGGCACCGGGGTTCCCCATAGCGTTCATAGCATTCAGAGCGTTTATCCCACCAACCCCTCCCATACCATTCATCCCACCCATCATGTTCATACCGCCTACACCACCCATACCAGCACCGCCACTGGTGCCCATACCACCTCCACTCATCATGCTTGCCATAGGATTGAAGCTTTGCATATTCATACCCATCATGCCCATGGGATTCACGTTCATCATGGGTATTCCGGGCCCCATCATCGGTATCTGACCCATCGACCGCTGAAACATCATGTTCGACATGGGGTTTTGTTGTTGAGGTATAAATGGAATGTTCGTCTGGGACATGCGATTCTCGAAAGAATTGTTGATCGGATTGTTGATGACTGATGAATTGGCATTGGCGTTGCCTGTGTTGCTGCGATTTTGGTCGCGCTGACTCCGAGGTTGAGCCATTTTGACTTCGATCTGCAGGTAAGAACAATACTATTAGTAATGGACATAGAATTGACAGGGCAAGACAACACACCTGCTTTTCATCAAGGACAATGTTCTTACCAACCAACTGGTCTGCATTATTTGCATCCTCGAACGTGACAAACCCGAAGCCTTTTGAACGTCCAGACTCTCTATCTAACATGACAGTCGCATCTACTACTTTTCCGTAGGTCGTGAAAAATTCTTTCATAGAATCGGACGTTGTAGAGGGAGCAAGACCACCAACAAAGTACCGCGTATTACGCAGATGCTCTTCGCGGGGAATTGCACGCTTAGGATCAATCTGAGGCCACGTCGTGTTAGCCACAAGCCGCGACAGGACGAAGGAGACTCACAGCTTTACCGTCGAGAAAATGTTCCCGAGCAGTGACAGTAACGACTGCATTGGGATCCTCAAAAGTCAAAAAAGCAAACCCTCGCGAAGTTCCTGATGGATCTCGCATGATAGTACAAGCATCAACCTTGAAAATGAAGGTGAGATGTTTTAGAAAGACGCGCGCCCTAGGCGCTCAAACAAAATGTAGAAAGCTGCGCTACCTTGCCAAACTGTGAAAAGTAATTTCTTAAACCTTCTGCTCGAAGAAAAAGAAATGGACAAGACGAGATGTGGATTAGCGCTATGTATCGTAGGACGATATGTAAAGAACAATATACCATCTGTTGTGTCCCAATTGAGACCGCCGATAAAGAGTTTGCTAGTGATGTGTGGGATTGAAGAAAGCGCGATGCACCATCGAATCGTAGTCGTAGAGCAGGGTGGAGTAATGAAGCCGAGTGAATGAGATGTGAAATAAGACAGACAGAAAGAGATTGATATCGAAATTAGTATTGAGAATGAATTGGGAAAGAGTGAAGGTATTATCATGATGCCATATGTAGCTGATCTTTCTGTTCATAGAGAGTAACAGCAATTCGTCGCCAATCATACAGTCCGTAAGGGAAACAATAAAGTAGCAGAACTGCTGCAGCAGGTACTCTCGGTTGACATATAACTCGTGTGTGTAGGACGTTTCACGTAGCACAGAGAAAATACTACTCACCCGGCATCGTGCATTTCGGAAGGTTTCTTGCCAAACACCGTATCCGGATCACCGGTTGTTGAATCAATCGTGGCTATAGGTGAAGTTTTTGGTAGTGAAGACAGATGCTGGCGCTGTTGGCGCTCCTGGCTCGGCGTCTGCTGATAGGCTGAAAACTGTTGAGCAATTTGAGCCGAATAAGATAGGGAAGAGTTGCCGTTCTGTGAGGAGCTGGCACTTGGTTTTGCGGGTAAAGATGAGTGCGTTTCGCCTTTAGATGTAGAAGTTGGGGAGCTTTGAGAAGGCTGTAAGGGCTTTGCTTCTGCTTTCGGCGCAGAGGTATCTATAGGAGTTTCTGTCGCGCTCTCTTCTTGGGGAGGTTCAATGAAACCAAAGTCGTTGTCTTCATCACCGTATATATCTGCACATCGATGAGTAGTATCCAGATTGTCGTGGCTTTGCACTAACCGCCGTACAAGTCAGAGTCGAGAGTTGCCTTGGACATTGTCGCACTGTGGTGGTCGTCGTGGTTAGAAAACGGCTAGTCACGAGAATGGCCGTGACAGGACAATCATTGATTTGTCACAGACCTCTAAATTGACTAAATTGAATTGGCGCTTAACGTTATTGAGCACTTTCACCTCCAAATTCCTACATGGCTCCTTCACAGCAGCATCCTTATGTCCGCTCTGGGGAACATCTGAATGAATTTCTACCTGCCTTCTGGCAACGGCAAATTGATGCGGCTGAGCAAGAGACCTCTGATTATAGGCATCCAATATTGCCTCTCGCGCGGATAAAGAAAGTAATGAAGAGTGATCCGGATGTCAAGGTTGGGACGACCTTCTGACCAACTAGCCTTTCTATCTCTGCTGACCACCTTCTTAGATGATTGCTGCTGATGGTACGGGTTTATGTCCCGCACTTAATCGCGTGTTGCGCAAATAAATTTCTTGCTCTGATAGCCCCGATCTTGTTCTGCAAGGCTTGTGAGAGTGAGCGGTGTTCTTATAAATTATACCCTTTAAGTCCTCATAAACAGTAGTATTCATCGAAGAAATTACTGCGCGCGCGTTCATTATCGCGGATTCCAACAAACGACGAACACTTTCGCGCTCAGATATTGCTGCAGCATTGAGCAAGTCTGACCAGTTTGATTTTCTTATTGATATTGTTCCCCGAGATTTACAGAGGAGTGGAGCTGGAGGACCTCGGAAGAATGCTGGACCGAGTGGTCATATTGCCGCTGGTGCAGAAGGAGGAGCCGGAATATCCAGTATTCAAGATGTGCAAGTGCGTGTGCTGTTGTGAGATACTCTTTCCCTTTTTCATAGCTGACATGTCAGTGCGTGACCCTAGTCGTATCGCGATTCCGATACCTCTGTAGCTGGGAAATCGGAAATTGTCGATCAGGTAAGTTCCTTGACTTATGGAACGTTCGAGTACTCGGAATTCATTGTCCTTTAGCTAGATTCTTTGCTCAATGTTCATTCATCAACACCAGACTCATCGACGACGTTTTCATAGTTATAGTATGTTATTTCAGTATCTTTGTTCTTTCGAATTTTGTACATTTGAAAACCACATACGCTT
This sequence comes from Lentinula edodes, assembly GCF_021015755.1. Taxonomy (NCBI): domain Eukaryota; kingdom Fungi; phylum Basidiomycota; class Agaricomycetes; order Agaricales; family Omphalotaceae; genus Lentinula; species Lentinula edodes. The sequence goes on from NW_025764378.1 coordinate 80,465, forward strand.
TGACTTCAATGACAATGTCGCATGCTTGGATGAGTACATGCATACAGCTCAGCGAGCTTTGAGATATGTTCATTGAAACGGTCTGAAGTCTATCACCGGCCAATACTCGGGTATTCAAATGATAAATACATAGGCTGAGAAACGGAACAGAAGGTAGCAACCCATAACAGCGATTTCGCTTATAACATAATATGACCGCGTACAATACCACATACATACTTCTTCCCGTCCTCATTATCTCTCTCCCGAGTACCCAGCTGTTGCTGGTCGTCATTCCTTTGGATGTAGGTCATTCAAATTTTAACAACAGACGGATATTGACCCCAATTGCAGATCAGGTTGCTGTGCTCGCTTATAATCCGAAAGCCCGGATGGCTTTTCTCAACCGTCGGACGACGGTAATGACTACGTCCAGCTCGAATTCCGGCCATCCTGCCAGCTCCAGCGCCAGCCTCGGAATTCCTTCCAGCACTGGCAATTCGAATAACAGTCTCTACAGTTCCCAGCGCGGCCAATTCCACTCCAATTCTATCATGAAACGAGTCTCCACTATGTTCACTCCAAAAAAGAAATCGTCACAAGACACCTCATCCGTCTTCGGTATTGGGCATGAAGCATCGAACTTGAGCAAACAGAGTCGGAAGAAAGACAAGTCTTCGAAGTCACGTCGCGATTCGGTCCGCTCTTTCAGAGCTTCTTCAGAATCAGATTTGGAGGATTTAGAGGAAATTCGCCAACCTAATGACCTTGGTCCACCTGCCCCGTCCATTTATTCTGCCGTTCGTGAAGAAGACGAAGAGCATCCAACTTTTTCCACGCCGAAAAAACAGGTCCCAGAGCAGCAGAAAAGACTACGACGGTTCTCAATACAATCTCTACAGTCTCTGCTCTCTGCTCAGCCCTCGCAACAAGCACACTCCGCCTCGTCGATGAAACGTCGTTCCATATCTCATTCCATACACTCCTCATTACATTCCAAAAATTCATCTCTTCATTCCGAAAGTTATGCTCATTCCCTGCATTCTTTATCGCAATCTTTACTCGAGGAGGAGGCCGAGCTCATCGAGGGCCCGAAATTTCAAACAGCTACGAAGGCAACGATAGTTTCGGCTATTTGGGCAGGACCGACGAGGGCAAGTTCCGTACCAAATCTTGGTTCCTTCATCCCAGCGACACCTCCGCCGTTCACTCTCAGTATAAGAAGGAAGCCTCCCCCGCGTCTCGGCTTGAGGGAGCTTCCGGTTGAAATTATAGCCCATGTCTTCAAGCTATTACCGCGAAGACTACTTCTAGGCCTCGCGCCACTTTCCAAAAACTTTTCTCAGGCAGCACAGCTGGTCATATATGAGACGCTCGATCTCAGGAACATCTCCTCTTCTCGGCAAGACGAGCTGGACATCTTGTTGACCAAGAGGCAGGATTTAACAGAGATAACCCGAGAACTGATATGTGACGATCGTCCATCATTATATCACCCTAGCTTTCCTTCAGCTCTTATTTTGGCTCACATGACACACCTCACCACTCTCACTCTTCCATCCTTTTCCCTTGACCTCATGCAACATCATACTGCGTTCGGCCTTCGTTCTGTCACTTTCCTCAACACGGACTTCACCTCGACGGAAAAGGTAGAATTATTAACCTGGCTTGATGGCCAGGTCAACATCACAACATTAAGCTTACCCAGGCTGTTCGATAGTCCTCCCGCTGCGGATTTGGACCATGATGGAACACTCGAACGCGAGGTATCCCATTCACCGGTCTTTCTCTCTACGTCTTCACCCAGTCATCTCAACAATCATTTCTCTTCGCCCCCCTCACCGCGTAACTCTCTACTAGTCTCCGCTCAACCTTCTCCTACACTCGCAACCCCAACACCCTTTCAAATTCCGTTACCCCCGTCGCCGGGCCTTATGTCCCTTTCCAACAGCAACTTGTCATCAGAATTGATCACACTATGCACATCATCGACCCTTCTCCCCCATCTTGGAATTGTGCGTGCCCCACCCTCCATTCTTCAGCTTCTTGCCCCTTCACGAGCACGCACTTTGAGAAAAGTCGGTATAAACATCAACGACACTCTCGTAGGTGGCTTGCGTCCTGCGGAACTGGTCGGGTTTCTAAAAGCTTCCCAAGGACAACCTGCATCGTCTGACGAATCTGAGGACGAGGAAATATCAGAAGTTGACGGCGGTCTCGAGGAGCTTTACTTAAATTTCGGGAGAAACGTAGATCGGAGGACCGTTGAGAAAGTCCTCAGTGCAGCGGGCGCCGCTTTGGGAGGCTTTTCGTCGTCCAAGACTGTTGAAAGAGGGAGGGTCCGTGAAGAGAAAGATGTGGAAAGCAGTGCAAACTCACAGAATATACAGGAGGATTACCATCCTCCCGGCTTGCAGAGCCTCGAGATAGCGATTCCTTGGAATGGACCTAGGACGGAAGAGGTCAGTTGGATTCATAAGTCTTGTACCTCATTTCACTGAAGACCTGGGCAGATGTTATACAAGACCATTCATTCTATACTTCCGAGATATCGAGCTCTGTATACGCTTGTGATGCGTTTATCCAGCCCATTACCGTCTGATGAATTAGCATCTTCAGAACCGCAAGTGTCTGCTACTGTAAGAAATGTTCAACTTCTTTCACAGTTGATTTACTAATCCATCCGTGTAGACTGTAGAGGAGTCATTGCGCCCACTATCGAACCCACTTCCTGCTGTGCAAGTAAATGGACAACCTGATGCTGATCAGACCTTAGAAGATGTCAAGTCAGATGAAACCGATGCTTTACTTTCCCCAACCGATACAAATGAGAACAGCGTGGACTCTGAACATTATCGTGTCAATCAGCGACATAGTTATGCCAGTAGTAGCCAAATATCTCTAGCTTCCGGTGGGACTGCACCTTCCGCTGGATCAATAGTCTCATTGACAATGTTTCCGAATCCTCCTTCATCACTCATACCTATCCCTCGGACTTCTACTCCAACAAACAATGGGACAGAGACAGCTCTGGGGTCTCCTAAATCTGCTATATCATTCTATTCCACTCCAAATCGGACATCAGAATCACCAACACTCCCTTCTTCGCCTACGCCTTCTACGGCGAAATCGAAGAACTTTCTTGGTCGTCTGCCCAGTCTCAAAAAGCGCGGGAAGAGAGCGGACACTGATCCTCTCCCACCACTTCCTAGAATCACTACACAACTCACCCCGAGTGGGAGGTCTGCGACACTTCCTATACCTATACCCGTATCACCCATATCACCTCGCACACCTACTATCGCCACACCTACTATTATCACACCTATTCCGCCTTCCACAGATATACCAGTCACAATGTCTACGATACCCAATACACCCACCACTCCAAGGATGCCTTCTACACCCTCTACTCCCCGCTGCTCTCAATTTGTTCAAACACAACCTCGAACAGCGGTCTCGACAACAGACCGCTGGGATGATGACTTACCCACGCAACGTTGGGAAACCCGAAGGGTATCATCTATGACTACCTCCGCTCTTTCCGTGTCGAGCTCCATACGAGGCGTGGACTGGAACCACGGCAACAGCAATGGAAACGGATCAGAAAATAGCGGGCCTTCCAGTCCGCGAACTCCAGTTCCCGATACGCCGACGATGGTTCTCACCGACAGCGAGAAAAAACATGTGAGGATGTGGATCAGGCAATGTCCGACACTGCGACGAGTCGTTTTTATTTCTGGTGCCGAATGGGGTTTGTAACTACACAAGGTCGGAATGATGATTTGTATTGGGTGGAAATCGGTACTAGCATTCTCCAATTACTACTACATATTTAACGATGGATAATCTCTCTCATGTTTCTGCGAAAACTATACGGGTACAAAGGAGGAACAAATGAGGAATCATGAGATTTGGGTTGACTGGTTCGCCATACAACTGGTCTAGCATCATGCATGTGTATTTTTTATCTGTGCTTGATTGCAATCCCAGTTTTGGGGGCCTTTGAAATTTTTTGAAACTGGACATGAGTCTTGATCTGGAGCTACCTGGAGTCAGGATTTGATTTATTGGCATACAGAAGGAAGAAAAATAGCCTGGTGGAGTTCATAGAGGGGATTGCTTTAGGCCTAGAAGAAAACTGTCTGCAGACGGCTGCAGTCGACTAGAGTCGACTTTTCCATGAGGCCCGACTGGGGACGTGGAATAACGGTTAAGCGCTGATCAGGTGATCGCTTTTTGAGATTGTAAAATGTAATGCAAGTTTGCAACGTTTCAAAGTTACTGGCTCTTCCTGGTACCGTTTGGCGCGATGCACTCCTTCTTCACCCGTATAAATAACGTCTCTGCTCTCCTCTCGTCATGTACCATGGCGCTCCTGGCAGCGATCACCATAGCCTCATTGCTTCAAGAGGCGATATATCCACCGCAAATCAATGGTCAAATCAGTATGAAGCCCGTGAAGGTGTTCAATGCTAAAACACCTCGGCAAAGACGCAAACAGGAAATGGGCTTCCTTAATTTTAACATGACTGCAGGTGCGCACATTCAAGAATTCTACATGAACAATTTCTCAAAAACGTGATTGGTGACAGATCTTACACCGTTGTTTACGTGGAATACGAAGCAACTCTTCCTCTCATTGGAGGCAGAGTACGAGAACGCTCAAGGGGTCAGGTCGATGCTACTCTTGCTCCTTACATATCTCTTGATGTTAATCTAATAGGTCAACAACACTATCGTACTGTGGGACCGTATCGTCCGTCGCCCGGAAGATGCTCGCGTGAACGTCGTCGGGGCAAAAAATAAATACGCGTTCAAAGAAATCGGAGGAAAGGGCTTTAGTAAAGGGTGTGCAACTTTTGGATTCTCCGTTTTGCTTTCGTTCAAACTTTTTCCCTCGTTAGTGCCGCCGGTACTGCCTCCTACGCATTGAAGTACAACCTGATGCCCTACGTGGGGATGCTCCGCTATGGAGAAGCGGCAAGGCTATCTGATGTGTCATTCGACGTGAGGGAGGAGCTTTGATGGTGTTCTCTGCTAGTCCACTGGTGTTAAATTATCTATCAAATGCTTCATACCGAGGACGTATCAATTTCTGTGAGACCCTCACCCCTCCTTTGATTGCCAGAACGCACTTTCTCTCTCAACCTGCTAGCTGGATCGAAACTCATGTATCATCTAAAGTGAACGCCCCATGGCTAGATTGTCAATTTCTTCACTTTCAAATGTGTCTGCATGTTCAAATAAAAAAGATTCTTACCTCTTAATACATAGTAAACCTAAGGCATAAGATCCCAAATGACCTTAAGTAAAGTGGTGGTAGCATATACATAGGCTCGGGGTAAGCGCCTTTTCCACGTGCCCAGTTAATCGTGGTAGTGAGCGCACACAGCCTTGACCAAGTTTCATCTCCCTAATCTATTCGCGTCTCGTCCTCTTTAAAAGCCTATATCATTCAGCCCACACATCCATGAAAAAGTTCTTTGGCACATCTTCGAAATCAAAAACTAAGGGGATCAATTACACTGACGACGCTACGCCACCTAACACACCTGGCTTGCAGACACCCATACACTCTGCCCATGCTGTCTACCAGCAACAACCAGCGCAGCCTGGGAATTTCCGAAACATCCACAGCGGCTTTCTCCCTTCAAGACCAAGTTCTGTCTTCGATCCAGACCAGTCGTTAGAGGATTTGGCATATGAACCGCCTCCGCCCATCCCGGTGTCCCGTACTTCCTCTGTTGGATCAATTCAAGGTGCTTTACCGGCTGGCCATCTTCCACCGGGTGCTTCGCCTCCCAACAGCAACAACCCCTCATCTCCGTCAATACCTCCTGCCAATAATTCAGCCACCATACGGAAGAAACAGCCCCCGAGAGACAACCCCGGTGGTTCTGTTCCAACTCCCAAACAGGCTCCAGGTGTCCACGGTATACTGAAAGCTCTAGAGCCTACAGGGCCTATACCTCATTTGCCTCCTGCTCCTCAGCACAATCATCAGTATAATCCATCTTCCTCCGATCTCCATCATATACCTCCCTCTGGCCGAGATACGCCCTCATCATACATGCAACATAATAATTCAGATGATCCTCAGCACAAAGACAAGTCACTTAAATGGTCATTGTTTAGCCGGAACAATTCTCATGTGGACGATGTGAAGGACAAGGATCGGCGGAGAGAGGAAAAGACTGTGCTGTCTGCTAGAGAGCAAGAGGCTAGACCCCAAGAGAAGGAGATTAGAGAAGAAAAAGAACGGCATTGGCAGTTTGTTGACCGCGAAGATAGGAAGGATCGGGAACCATTACGAAAAGAAGAAAGAACTGTGGACAGAGATCGGGAAAGTGCGGAATTGACTCGAATGATAGGTTGGAGATTTCATTTACTTTCATATATGCTCTCAATATCTTATCCTCAAATCGGGCAGGCTACCTGACAGCTACAGCCTCAGAAGATTGGGCTCTTGTCCTGGAAGTTTGCGACCGAGCTTCATCCAATGAGGCAAATGCCAAAGAGGCAGTCAAAGCACTGAGGAGGGAATTCAAGTGCGTGTATCCATTCGCTGACGATGATATCAGATCTCTAATACTTCACCTCCCTTTAGATACGGTCCTCCTGCTGCTCAACTCTCAGCAGCTCGACTTCTGGCGATAATGCTAAGAAATTCTTCAGATGTATTCATCGCGCAATGCACGACACGCAAGTTTCTCGACACCTTGGAGGATTTGGTAACAAATACCGGCGGAGGACCTTTCAGTCAGTCTTCGTCATTGTCGATCTCTCTGAGCTTTATCTCATCGGTCTGCCTGCACTCTTGTGCTCAGGTTCGGGTAAAGGTACATCACCAGTCGTCCGAGAACGAGTGATGGATGTTTTAGCTGCTGCAGCGTACGCTAGTAGTTCCAGTGAGTACTCATTCACGTCTCCCCTTCTTTGTCCTTCCACTCTGCTTGCCTTCACCGTACAACCGCGAGCGGTGCATTTGAGCTATCAAAGAATCTTGGGCGGTGTGTGTCTTCCGTGATACAAACGATTACGCGGCAGGGTCGATATCGCGCCCCGACGGACACGATGGAGCATTTGTGCCTCGTCATTGGAGTTTATATGAATCTGGCAGTGTTTCACTTTGCTCGGAACGCTCAATTCTGAACTGCTCTGGCGTCGTTAAAGGATTACCCTTGATGTCTTTGCCTCGCGACCAAGATTGAGTCAGAGTGATATGTGTCATTCCACTTTTCATTCTGTACTTCCATAGGCTATAGTACGCCCCGTGGGCAGCCCCGCTTTTTCATCATTTGCTTCCGTCTCTTTTCTCTCCACCAGCAAGCAAAGCTTTTTATCATTCTTCCATGCTCCGTAGTGGACAAAGATCTCAGACGCTGACAATCTTTTCTTCGTTTCTCCCCAATCCTTTCACTCCACCATTCTCTCATCTTAACTCATGCCTCTTCGAAAATCGAAATCCTTTTCATCAAAACACAATGCAACTGTAACGACATCTGCCCCACCGTTTGATTTGCCACCACCCCTAATTTCCCCAATCCCCAAACTAAATCGGTCGCATGCAAAACACCCATCTTTTCGATCCGCCTTGCGGTCCATTCTGGGTTTGAATCGGACAAAAACAATCGCAAATCTCGACTCTGCTGATTTGGATGCTAAATTTATTCATAATTCGACAACCGCATCCTCTGCGTCCCATGTTGTGTCATGGCGAAAACATACGATGACTTATTCTTCTTCAATGCATGATTCTCCCCGTCCTTATCGATGTATGGAACCTCCCGACGTTCTACCTATCATTAATATTGGTTTCGATGATTCAATTAACTATACTGATGTGGCTCATGAACATGAACACTCCACCACGTCTTCCACGACAACATCTTCTCGGTCTACGACGACAACGACTGATCCTACCTCTATTGATGCTGAATCAAATGTCCCATCTTTTGATTTGTCGCACACAGAAAAGGATGCAGGCTTCCGAGGTTTGTGGAAAAAGGTTAAGCCTGCAGATAAACCTGATGAGGTGAGCAGACTAATGAAAAATATCTGATGGCTGCTCATGGTGCGCAGGGTTTCCCTTTCGAGAATGATGATGCGATGTTCAATCCTCCTGCTGTCAGTGGCAATGGACGTGGCTCTTACTATGAAAACACTCCACCTTCTGCTGCGGTACAGTACGAGTCGACAAACGACAAACCTACTACAGAACCCAAAAAGGAGCGAAGCGATAGAGACCGTGAAGGACGACACAAAGATCGCGAACACCGCGAACACCGTGAGCACCGTGAGCACCGTGAGCGTGACAAGGACCGGGATCGAGAGCATCGTCATAAAGATCGGGAACACAAAGAGAAAAAATCTTCAAAAAACCGTATCATCCCTTTGGAAGAAGACATTCGACGTTTATTCCAGGAATGTAAGATTGGTCTTGGGAATGCGAGTCTGTTGAGTCAAGCATGTGTTCACGCGAAGGTTGAAGAACTCAAGAAAGGAGAAGTTATCAAAGTATGTGTCCTTCTGTCATGCCAATCGAAGTCATTTATTGATGTCATTGTCTTTTACAGGAATTCCGTCTGAAGTGTCTTTCATCCCAGGAACTCATCGCTGCACAGATTCCTTGGGCAACTGCAGGCGCAGAGCGCTCGAGAAAGGAGAAGGAGCGGGAAAAGGCGCTACTCTACGGAGAAAACAACGATTCGAGTCGGAGATCCAGGGACAGAAATCGAGACCGGTCGATTTCTCAGCTCGCAGACGCAGCTGGTATCCCAGCAACAGACTTCCCTATAGACGAACAGACTACCGAAGAGCAGCTTCTTGCTGCATTGCTCGAAGCTAATGGAGAACTACTTGCGGCACTGGGGCAGTACGATGATGTAGAAAGGGTTGCGATGGAGAGGAAGGCTGAGGAAAAGAGTCGAAAAGAAGTTAGAATGGATCGAAGGGTCGGTTCTATTCTTCAACTGATGTCTATCTCAACCTGATCTCTCTTGACTAGGCCATTGCAACGCTTGAACAGCAACAGCAGCTGGAAGAAACCGCAGCTATCTCAGGTGCTGGTGCTGGTGGAAGTACTGTCCATTTAACAAGCTCTCGTTCACCTTCACCTGCCTCCTATCGCGGTTCGCGTCCTTCGTCTATGGTCATGCAGCATCCTCTTCCTCAACATCCACACTCCCTGCTTACACACCCAGCTCAACAACAACTACAGCATCATCTTCCTGCTCAGAATTCTTTTTCCAGTCACAGTCCCGAAGTTCCTGGAACGACCCTCGCGCCTCCGCGCGCTCCTCCTCATGGCCCAAGGAGTCCTGCATCTGGGCATGGACATGGACATACGAGGACAGGATCGTCTGGCTTTCCCCCGTCGAGGACCCCGAGTCCAAATACACCTAGTATGGACCATTCCAGCTCAGGTACAGGGACTGGGGAAAGCGTCGGAGGCTCTGCACTAGATGTGGTTCGTGACAGAGATCTAGTGGATGGATTCAATAGCTTGCATGTTGATAAAGGCAGAGCTGCTTGGGCCGGGAGAATCCCAGTGGATGATAGTAGCGACGAAGAAGTTCTAACCCCAATCAAGCCTAGTGCTAAAGCGCTTGGAAAGAGACGCGTAGAAGTTAATGACGCTACAGAGAGTGAGTCTTTGCTATTGTTTTGTGTGGTGGTGGTCTCGTATCTAATGTTTGTTGAATAGATTCGTTCAACCCAGACGACATTTACTACGACCAACCCCGAGACTTGGGCTTGTCTGATCCTTATAACCCTTATGCCTCAGACGGTGACATACCTATACCTTCAGGCGAAGGAGGGTATAACTCGGATTCCGACGATTCCGAGTCGGCCTACTATCCTAACGGTCGACCACGGTCGAGGAATAACGGGCTTTTGCACAATTTGCATCACCCACCGGTGCATTTTGTGTATGATGCTGCTGCAGAGCGGACGCAGCAGAGGATAAAGAAGATGGAGCTGGAGAATCAGATGGAAAAGTCGATGGAGATTGGAGGTGTTCATTGAGCGATCCGATCGTGAATTGCATTGTCTTCTTATCCGTGTGTATGTACTCATAGCCTTGTACCGATTCTCCAATCGAGGTCCTGGTCCAAGGATGGATATGAATGGATGGATTGTTGTGGAAACGAGCGCGGCGCCCAACGTTATTTCGACATGTACTTAAAACGAATTATTTATTGCTTGTCTTCACTTGTAGAGTGCATACATTCATTATTGCATCCATTGGTTCATCATGAAACTGTTTAGGATAGTATACATACTTATGGAAAGATAGTCTCAGTTCCAACTGAAGAGTTGAATGTTGAACGTTGAACGGTGAAGCGGAGTCAAGTTTCGGAACCGTCGTGATTAAAATTAATCCAGCAATGAATCCAGAACTTTAGTCTGTTTCGACTGAGTGATTATATCCTTCACAGATTACCCTTTCTTATTTTCACACAATATATATATGTACAAAGTCCAAATCTACGAATGCTAGTATCACGACATACCCTCCAGCACCTTTAAATGAGCCATCCCGCACGCACCGATCTTCCAGTCCTTCACCAGACGATATTTTCGTGGATCTCCACATCCAGAAACAGCGCAGATTGCAGGCGGTCGTATTTCGGTCAAAGGGAGAGGAGCTGAATTTTCTGGAGGAAGGAATGCAGCTGGGATAGCTAAAGAGAACTGCACACGCCTTTCTTGGGATGGGCTTTCTACGACAGACACGGGGGCAAGTGCAACGTCATTAGGCGATGGAGAAAGGGTAGTTTTATCCGGCTCTACCGACGGTTGTTGTTGAGCTAGCACATTGCCTGCATCTGCCATTTTTGTATCTCCCGTATCTCCCTCAGTTTTTTCCCCGATAGGTTGGTCCTGTGAAAGGGGCTTTGCAACGGTCGTAGAGATTTCTGTGGGTACAAGGACGGTTGTGGAAACCCATCTGAACATCGGTATCATTGGAGCCTGCATTCCTTTAGAACGATCAATCCCCCCTATGCTTCCATCCGGCGCATCTCCTACCTCTCCTTCGACTTCATTTCCGCCCTCAACGCCCTCCTCACCCTCCCCTTCCTGCCCATCAACCTCCATAGCATCACCTTCCGCGTCAACCTCTGCCTCTCCACCCTCTTCATCGACGACTGCACGGGGACGTCCTCGACGACCACCTCTACCACGGGCACCACCGCGAGCTCCGCCTCGTTTACCTCCCCGATTACCCGTCGACGAGCTTATCACCGGAGCAGGTGGTACGGATGAACCCGCGGAGTGGGCTTGAGACGGACCTCCAGCGCGTTTAGTTCGTGGACGGCTTTGTTTCTTGAGAAGACGATTGATTGTCTCGAGCTGTGGGGGACATTATATCTACTCAACGTCCAAAATAACGAGAGACAAATAGATACCTTCTCATCCTCGAGTCTCTTCTCTGAAAGATTCTTTCGCTTTCTCGCATTCTCTTCTCTGCGGAGAGCGAGTTCGGTCTCATTCAAGACTTTCTTCTTCTTGCTTGTATTTCCTTGAACAGACTGAGCCGCTAGATCTGAGTCTGGACTTGGGCATGATTCGCAGTTCAGAATCAAGAGTGAAAAATTCTTACCGAGCGCAATATGGGAAGAATCCATGACGCTAGCCAAAACAGCTTGTCGCGTAGTCATTGAGCGCGATTTTGAACGTCCTTGAAGAGTGTGGGCAGTGACAGAAGAGTTGTCCACGCTAACTTGCATGTCATCGTCCTCTTCATCCTCTTCGTCTTCCACTAGTTCAGATTCACCGTCCTCGGATTCAATTTCAGAAGAAGAGGATTCCATATCTGCTATATTACTGAGACGAGATGTGTATCGATGACAATAAGGAGGAATATACCTTGGATCCTGCGTCTACCTCTAACGGCTGCACTCCGCTTGGCTACTGCTCTACGGCTAGGTGTCACTTTCTGTTCCTCAGGAACGGGAGTAGCGGTATTGGACGTTGAGCTAGCAGGAACTATAGGTAGCTTAAGCTTGATCTTTAGTCGAGGTTTGAGTGGAGACCGGGGCACATCATCATCCTCGCCGTCAGAGTCAACTTCCGCAACTGGAACGGATTTTATTTCATCTATTTCAGAATGTGAGAAATTTCAAGCGATTAGGATACCAGCGTCCGTATCGTATCACCTTCAGAAAGCTGAGTATGACATCTGGCAATTAATAAAGGGTTGTAGAGCAAATTATTAACAATACCTCGCCCTCCACATCGACGTCTTCTTCTTCATCGCCGTCGGCATCAGCGTCAGCTTCTTCCTCTTCAGAGACCGACATTTCTTCATCCTCTTCGTCCTCGGATTCCACTACAGCCTTTGCCTTACCAGGCTTACCTCTACTTTTAGCCGAGGAATCAGTCTTGGTATTTCGGGCCTGTTTCTCTGCTGCTGCTGCCTTTTGCCTTTGAGCTGCAGATTCACTACGCAATCTTCTCATTTCTTCCAGGTCTTCTTCCTCAAGTCCAAAGTTCCAGCTGCTGTTATCAGTGGTAGGCGCGTGGTAAACGGTTACAGCTTCGTTGTCACTTTCACTGGAAAACGACGCGTGGTCGTCGAGGGGTTCTTCTTGTGCACCAGGTTTAAACCTTGGTGTTCGGCCAGAAGACGGGAAAGAATTGAATAGACTCGAAACTTCATCGGTTCTTTGGCTGTCCATCTGATGTTACCGTTATGGTGTGTGGGAGACTGAGAAACTTTAAGCCTTTGAACTTCGGCCCGAAATCGTTTCCACCGCGACTATGAATCATGTACGTCAATCCGGGAGCTTCACTTCTTTCTTTAACATGTATGGTATCCCACTGTAGAGGCCCAACAAGCCTGTCTTTTGGCATATCAATAGTAATAACAATTATCCTCCAATCTTTATACACTTTGTGCTGACTCCATCTGAAATTTCGGGAAATAGCCTTATACTATGAGGACATAAACTCGGTGGCAGTGAAGAATCATTTTCTTGCGTTACAGCGCTGCAGTTTTCAGTCTAGTTCTATTGGAAGAGCTCTTCTCTGCGCGCGGCTTCAGTCAAAGGGGGGGAAACGAAATAAAACGTCGAAATTATCAATGGGTAGGTAGTGTAACCAGCGCGGTCCCATCGAGGAACAGCTAGATTCCGCGTCCGCACTCGACCAGTTTTCAATTATTTTTTTATCTGAGGCGTTCAGGCTATGTATACGCCGTACCAACCTAGTGACTGGGTGGCCCAATATCACTAAGAATTCCAGATACATACATACCTCGAGGTGACTTACAAGCGTTCTCACTGAAGTCGAAATTAGCAATGATTTCGAGAGCGGTATTGATTTTTTCTCTTTTACATAATGACCACTCCATCCTGCTGGACACGCCTTATAATTTGATAGGTTGCCCCTGGGTTGCCCGAAGGGAGCGAGATGATGGAGCGTTTCTTCCTTCAAATTCAGATATGACCTAAGATGAGCTAATAAGAAGTTTTAAATGAGTCACCGCGAGGAATTAGTATAGGAAAAAATGAGATGAACCAGCACAAACGCAAGTGTGATTGTCTGATTCTTGGGACAGTTGAGGAAAGAAAACAATGTATTAGTGCAGGATGAGGATTATGCAGATGAACACAGCAGAATGAGGATCATAAAATTATGTGCAGTAGGGGACGACCAAAGCAGAATTAGTGGGATATACAAGAAGCAGCGAGGTGTGAAGAAATGACAACCATGTGAAAAGGTGAATCGAAAGAGAGTCGAGATGAAAACAAAGCAAAAAGGCGTCGGTGACAGCTCGACTAAGCCGAAATTCGGGGCATGAAGAAATTATCTGGAGGAAGGACTACTATTTGCTGAACCTGACCCGGTTTTGTTCGAGTCGATAACGCCGGTAAGCTGTTGGCTTCGCTTTTGAGCAAGTTCAAGCTGTCGCTGTAAAGATCTAAAAAGAGAAGAGAACGACATGAGTAACGAAAATCAGATGTGCGTAAAACAAAAGACTCTGACTTCAGCTGATTCTCCAGCTCATTAACTCTTTCTTTACTTTTTTGTCTCTCTCGCTTGACACGTTCTTCCGCAGACTTTAGCCTCGCCTCATATTCTTTCACTCTTGCCTCCCATTTTGAATCTGCGGCTGCAGTTTTCTGCGACATCGAAGCAACCTTCTCCTCAGTTGCAAGCAGCTGATTCTGGGCGTTGTTTAGTCGTCGTTCAGCGGTAGCTGCTCGAGCCGAAAGTGAGCGAATCTCCATCGAGTCCGTTTGACCAGGACGTTTGGTACTGGATAATTGTGCAGATAATTCGGCGTTGGTAGTCTAGTAGCAGGAGGTGAGTCAGGGGATGAAGCTCCGAAATTAACATATGTACCTTGAGAGCCTCGACTTCACCTTCTTTCGCGTTATATTTACGTCTCCAGGTTGTCTTGGTCTCTGCGAATGCCTTCACGCCAGCCTCGAATTTGTCAATTTGCTTCCAACGATTATCCAATTGTTTCCTCATGTCGGCCATTTTTTCGGTGAAACGGCCTTCGATATCCTTGCATCTCTTGTCAAAATCCATTTGGATTTGGCTGAGAGCCTTTAAGCGTGTGATGAGATTATCGTGGAAGACGCCGAAGTTTGTAAACGGCTTTGTTTCCGCCTGACCACTCTTCTTCTACAAATTGTGAAACAGTAAGAATATAGCCAATATTACCGAGCAAATGTACTCACAGGCGTTTTGTCAACACCGAGGATCTTGTCCATATACTGATAAATTGTGAGCAAAAGTGTGTTTCGTTCGGTCAACTGATCTCTATATTGGCTTTCAGCAGACAATAGCGACCGCTGATCCTTCGACAATCGCATTTCCAGCTCTGACACACGGGTCTTGAAGGACGCAATGTCTGATTCCGCTGTTTTGAGACTTGCCTGAGCGTTGTCAAGCTTTTCAGAAATATTCAGGCGAGCCTGTGTTTGTGCTGCGAGCTGGCTAGCGAGGTCCCTATTCTCCGCGTGTAGCTTGTCAAAGGCCCCATCACGGTCCCGCCCCTTGTGGTCCTTGTCGTTCAAATCAGCGCGTGCACGGGATAGCTCGGCTTCTAAACGCTCCAAATCTCTCTTCAACCGATCAACCTCGAGCTGAAGGGAAAACTGGGCAGTAGAATGCGTTTCCCCTGCCCGTTTCGACTCGGTCTCAAGCGTCTGCAAAGCAGTCTGTACCGCCTGCAGATCGGCTTCGCGTTGAGTGAGGAGGGATTGCGTTCTGGCTAGATCATCTAGAGTGCTCTGAAGAGCAGACTCCTTTGCTTCCAACGCTCTACGCTCGGCACGTATTTTGGCGTCGTGTTCCTTGTCGGCAGCGTCAAGATCGGACTCCGCACGTTCCCGAGCTTCGCGCTCGCGCTCTAATTCGTCGACCAAAGTTTCAACATGAGTGGCAAGCTCCTCCTGACGTGAGTGATGGGCATGTATATCCTGCCTACAGGTTTCGTACATCTCAGTCATTTCATCGAGTTCAGCTTTTAGCTTAGTCAATTTCTGCAAAGTGCACATGTTAACGACTCCGTCCATAGTTAGGCTTACTAGTCTTACCTCCTTGAGAGCCGCAGCCAATGTTTCTAACCTCTCCCGTTCAGCGTCATCCTCTTCCTTCATCTTATCATGGTCTTCTTTGAACTTGTCATTTTCGTCCTCCAATATGTACACCTGTTCACTGAGCTTCTCAATGGCCTCGTTCAATGACTCGATCTGAGCATCCTTATCATCGGCCTCCTGTTCCAGATGAGCGAGTGTAGCCTCAAATTTGCCATGAAGGTCATTCATAGTGGCCTCTAGCTCAGTTACTGTGATCCTGAGCTCTTTACACTCTGTATCTCTTTCTGCAAGGACCTATATCGAGTGTCAAACCCATGCCCATACTACCTGAAACAAAAAAAGCGTACGTCACGAAGCTCTTCGACTTGTTGTTTGTGTTCAGCTACTTCCCCGCGCCATTCCTCCTCCACCTCCCCTACGATCTGTTGATGTTGAGATGTCATATCTTCCAGCATCTGGTCCTTTCTCTCGATATCGTCCTCCTTCTGCTGTAGCTCGATCAATGCTGCAGCTAACCGGTCCTTCAATGCATTTAAATCGTCCTCAACAGCCTCTCGCTCCTCCCGTTCCTCTAGCATCTGAGCCCGGCTTTCACTTCGCTCTATTGACTCAACCTCTCGTCTTTGTTGGAGATTCTCGATATTGAGTCTGAGAGCTTCGATCTCATCTAACAAATCCACTTTGTCGTCCTCCTTCTGATCCAGAAGCTGCGCTTGTTCAGTAATCGTTTGTTTCAGTTGATCGAGGTCAGATTCGAGTTCGTCTATCCGATGAGCATCCCCAGCACTTGATGTGTTTCCTTTTCGTTCTACCAGATCCTGTAGCCGTTCAATCTCCATGACGTTGTCTTCCAACAACCCTCTGACATTTTCCAACTCTTCTTCGAGCTCAGTATTTCTTCCTTCTACCTCTCGCAGTGCTGCATCTCCCCCATCGATTGATGCTCGTCTTCGCCTGAGTTCTCGAATTTCTCTATCACGTTCCTCTAGTTTCGCTTCCAGTTCCCTCTCCCGCGCCCCTCGATTTCCGGTACTACGCTGTAAGCGTTCCAATTCGCGTTCCAATTCAAGTAATAGTTTCTTGAGCCTCTTAATCTCACGGCCACGATTGTGGGTTTCAATCTTGAGAGTGATGTTCTGTTTGAGGGCTGCATCCATTTGTTCCGGTGCAAGTTCAGCGAGACGTTCCTCCAAGAAGTGTACTCGAAGCTTGATATCGAAGTTTTCTTTCTTCAAGCTATCGATATGCTGCAGACAATAATGAGAATGGCCTGAATATTAGGATTTTGTGAGGAAGTACCTTCTCCTGATCACGGAGCGTCAGTGGTACACCCTTTTGACTTCCGCTGATGCTCGGACGACTACGATGCCGTGACGCCGGGGGACGTGCGGAGGAGGGAGTGTCAAGTCCTGCATCGCCCCATCTACTCTTCTCCGCAGATGGAGTCTCTAAGTTCCCTTCCACTTCATTTTCTGCAGTGAGCTTGCGCGACAAGGAAGATTCTCCCTTCCGTCGGAAGGAGAGTGTAGCTGGAGGAGGTGTAGTTACGGCTGCCGAAGATTGTGCGGTTGTTTGTGATGTGGCAGAGGGGACGCGGAGACCAGGTCGCGGAGGTGTAGAGAAGTCTGAAGGCAATGAACCAAGAGTAAGTTCAAAATTGCTCAAGGATTGCATGGAAGAATCAGTGAAGGCATTGAGTAGAGCATCGGACATGCTGGTGCTGAGGAACAAGATTAGGATGAACCAAAGTTTATTTGGATTTCACCCACGAGGATTATTCAGGATGGTTGAAGGGTCGATTAACGTTCAATGAACAATCCTGCTGTTGAAGTTTAGTACTCCCATTGATAACGTGTAGAACACATACAAGCGTGGCCCTACAGTCGTTGCTTCATGTGGGAGTGAAGTTAATAGGAGCAAATGTAGCATGAATTTGCCACGTGATCGAAACGCTGCTGCTGCTTCGCGAAGTTGCGGTTGGTGGCGATTCAAACTAGGTACACGAATTCGCCGTTCACGCTGGAAATACGCTGAACAGGCTCAAGATTATACTGCAGGTAACCGTACATTCACTCTCGACACCTTCTTGGGTCAAAAAATAGATGAAGAACCCTTTCTCGAAGGATCAACCATGCACATAATCATTCGATTGCATACCACATTACATACATAGTTCTCGTATAAAAGGCATATGTGAGACCACTGCGCCCACTCAAGCAATCAAGGTAGATGCAGTTGCCGAATCGTATTTGAACGTCGGAGGAATCTGCTGCTTAGTTTTGTAGTAACGAGCGAGACTACAAGAGAGAAAAAACAATTATAAGTTGGTTAAAGCAGGAATGCACACAAATACTAACCGATGAATTCTAGACTCAATCAAAATAAGACGGAACTTGGAGTCCTTGTCCTTTCGGTTGGTCTCCAAGTGCTTGCGGACGGCAACCGCCTTTTTGATGAGGTGCCAAAGGTCCTCAGGGATGGATGGGCCAAGTCCTATCCCGTTAACAAAAAGGTATATCCCAATTCAAAGGGAGCATGCAAAAGAGCAGCGAAAGAATTCGGAAATCAAACAAAGCAACGCATGAGTTCTTCAAAGCCACCAAATAGAAGCAAAGAAAACCTCTCATCATTGTGGAGAGGGGGAGACGCACCATTGCTTTTGAGGATACGTAGGATCTTGTTTCCGGTAACAAATCGCACTTGGGGGATACCATGCGAGTCACGGAGGGTAACACCGATCTGAGATGGGGTAAGACCCTTTCGGGCGAGTTTGATAATGTGGTCAATAACATCCTCTGGGGTAGTCTTCAACCAGGTAGGGGGTGCGCGGCGGTAAGGAAGAGCAGAAGACGCTGCAATAGAAACTCAGAAAAGATCAAAGATGCGATATCGATAAATTACTCACAGATACCCTTTCCGGGAGCGTGCATACGACCCATGGCTGCTTAAGGTTTTGGTGGTGACGACGAATTTAGAAAGAGTCTTGAGGAGCGCTAGACGCGGTTTGGGGAGACGAGAGTGGGCAGGTGCCGAAACTCCACTTTTCAACTGTATAGTTCTTCCCACAGGCTAGTCACGTGCCACCTATGATCATCGACGTTCGTCGGACCGTAGCACTACAGTCAGCTGTACTACATTTGGAACCTTGATGATCTTCCCTTGTCCAATACTAGAATGGGTTGCTCAGTACCCGTGCTCAAGCGCTCACTGCCCGCTTTCTTCCTGTGATTGGCATTGTCTGAACCCTTTCTTATTTTCAAACGAAGCTACCTGTCGATTTTGACTTACTACCGCAATCCAATCCTCAGTTCATCTCATCTTAGCATGACCCTCAAACTAACGGATGACATCAAGAAAGAAATCGGCCAGGTCCGAGATCGCTTTCAGCCTTGCCTCTACTCTTCATTCCCTTCCTCATGCTCGTTATAGCATTTCATCTTCGGATTTCATGGGCCCACACCCTTCTCTGGTAAAGGAAAGGACATCCTGACCCTCACAGGTCCAGGATACTGGGCAGGAAACGTTATTTACATGAAAAGAAATGTAGTGGAGACGGTGTCAGAACCTCCCGTTGATTCAAAACACGGACGAGCTGAAGAGATTGCATCGCATATTGCAGGTCTACAGCAGCATGCTCGTGCTTCTGGTCAAAGTATCGGACTAGGAATCGGTACAGACCAAGAGGGAGGTAAATAAACGATCTACTTCAGTTTCCGGGATCTGGTGGACTCGCATTCTTCCCTTCTACTCACGCGATTATCCTCTGCCAGGTTTAGTCTCTGCTTTCAGCACGAACGGTGTCGCGACACTTTTGTGAGTATATCACACACATTGTATTGTTCGCACTTCATCATTCCGACCGCATCGCATTCATCAGCCCTGGTGCAATGGCCATGGCCTCAATTCCAGATATCGATGACCTGACTTCAGGTGATATTGTACGAAAGAGCTCCTTGGAATTCACGGAGGCCATCTACGCTGCTCAAGGTGCTGAACTGAACATGCTCGGCGTCAACTGGGCATTTGCACCTGTCGGTGACGTGAATAGTGAACGAGAGAACCCTGTCATCGGCGTACGCAGTTTTGGTGATGGTATGCATTCCCCTGTCCTTGTGTCCCCTTCTCCTCAAGTGACCTTCATAGACCCTGAACGCGTAGCGCAACACGTTCTTTCTTCATGCAAGGGCCTGACAAGTGCAGGAGTCGCACCCAGCGTCAAGCACTTCCCTGGCCACGGAGATACTCGCGTTGATTCTCACCTTGGACTACCCCGGATATACAAAGAGTGGGCTCACAATTCTGACGGGTCAGGATTAGAGGATATCGAGCTAGTTCCCTTCAGGCGGTTGACGGAAAAGAGGAAAGCCGGCACCAACACTGCACTAGGCTTCGACGATAACGCACGCGACATGATCACTGTTATGACAGGACATATGTCTCTGCCACTTGTCACAGGAAAGGCTGACGAACCAGCTTCTTTGAGCGCTGTTGTTACGAATGGGATCCTGCGCGAGAGAACTAGTGGGCTAGGCTTTGACGGTGTTGTGGTGACTGATTGTCTCGAGATGGATGCCATATCCAGAACCAAGGAGGATTTAAGAAAGGAAAAGAGAGGCGAAATCGTCCCTGGAGGAATTGGTGCAAATGAAGGATCCGGATCTGTTGATAAGGCTGATAAAAGAGTTGAATGGGAAGGTGGACCCGGAATTGAAGAGGGCGCTGTGCTGGCTCTGGAGGCTGGAGCAGACGTAGTAATGATCTGCCATACATTTGAAAAGCAGAGAGCAGCTGTCGAGCGCGTCTGGGCGGCTGTTGAGAGTGGTAGAATTTCTTTGGACGTTTTGAGAGAAAGTACAAAAAGGATCGCGAAATGGAAAAAGGCCTTGGGTCTGGAATGGGACCTGTACGCCGAGCGGGTAGGCTGGAATCTGAATGCCTGGGATCAACTTAAGGGCAAGAATGCTGCTTTGAGTTTGGCTGCGTACAAACGAACAGCTGTCTGCTTATTGCTGTTTTCACAAAAGTTGGCGCCTCGGTCACACGCTTTACTTTTTGGCTTCAAAATGATATCGAACGAAAACATTGATATCTCACTCGTTCCTCGACCGATTACTGTAAAATTTAGTGCGTTGACAAGCTGTAGTATGCGCTCAGAGCGCCCCATGGTTATTTCTTCCAAAATATATAATTTTACAAATCTCAGCTATCAAATGGTGCCAAATGAAAACAAAGATATCTTGCTCAATTTTCCACCAATGACTGTAATTTTTAGTGCCTTGACAAGCTGTAAGGCATCCTTAGAACGCCCCATAGTTGTAGTATGTGGTAGAGCGAAATCAATTTGAAGCTGTTTGTTACTGCTTGTCCTATCCTTTGCGCTGCCTTCTTGACGTTACACCCCATCTCACTGCAGTATGACTCGCGGAAAGCCTCTATCTAAAGACCTTCGCCACACAATCATCAACCTTCGTCGCAATTGTGTGTCTCTTGATGAGATTGTTACAAAATCAGCATGCAAACGTCGGACACTGCAACGCATCCTGTCTCAACACCGGAAACGCATCCAAGGCACTCTACTTCTTACCACTGACCTTCGAGGGAGAAAACGGAAGATTAGCATCGAGGATATGAAGGTATGTTGTTCTTTTGCTTGTGTATAGAAGCAATACTAATGGAAGGACCAGCTTATTCACGGGTTACTTGCACACACACCGGACATGTACCTTGATGAATTGAAGCAACAGTTAGAGGAGCGACGAGGTACACAGGTTAGCATTACAACAATATGGAGGACACTTAGGCAAACTGGATACAAGCTCAAGAAGGTACGATATCTTGTCCTCGATTGACATTCTCGTCATTTATCCGTATATCACAGATTACTCGTGTTGCAATTGAACAAGATGAATTCAAACGAGCACAGTTCAAATTAACATATTCACACTTATATCAGGCTGCGCAACTTGTCTTTGTGGATGAAAGCTCATTTGATAGACGGACACCATACAGATGAGTACGTGCTGGTGTTGCCTGACTTTCGGATGGAGAGACTCTGGAAAAAGACATTAGCAGTCTAGCGGCAGCGGTATCATCAATCTCAGCACCTAAATTGCTGTGACATGCATCGTAAGCTGGTCTGCCTCTGTGGTAAGGTTTTGGAGTGGGGCGAGGTGGTCGAAGGGGAGCATCGGGAGTGAGTGATTCATCACTGCTCAGTTGATCCTCTTCTATTTCCTGAGTTGATTTTTTGTTCTTGCGGCTTCCAGACTGCCTTCTTTTAGCATTCTTCTTATTGCCCATTGAGACAATGAAAAGAGAAACAGCAAGGAATGAGTCGCCTGATAGTTCAGGGTCATTTTCCGGCCATATGTGACATTCCTCAACTTCTACTGACTGGGTCACACCATTCAAGATAGGACTATGGGGCGCTCTGAGGATACCTTACAGCTTGTCAACGCACTAAAAATTACAGTCATTGGTGGAGGATTGAGCAAGATATCTGTGTTTTCATTTGACACCATTTGATAGCTGAGATTTGTAAAATTATATATTTTGGAAGAAATAACCATGGGGCGCTCTGAGCGTATACTACAGCTTGTCAACGCACTAAATTTTACAGTAATCGGTCGAGGAACGAGTGAGATATCAATGTTTTCGTTCGGTATCATTTTGAAGCCAAAAAGCAAAGCGTGTGACCGAGGCGCCAACTTTTGTGAAAACAGCAATAAAGGAAGGGGAAATGTTAGATGGTCGAGGAAAGGTCGTTGTTTTTACCCCAGCAATGGAAAGTTATAATCTTGCGGTGGACGATGCAGAGGGTGTACTGAGAACAAAAGGAGGTGCAGTCCGAAACACTGCTGGGGCTTCCTTCCTTTCCTTCGTTGAGGCCATCAGACAACAAGTTCCCAATACACGCCATGTTGTCTTCAACCAACAGGACACGGAATCGGTATATGTCGTAGAGTCTGACGAACAAGTCATATTCACACTCAGGAATGCTGATCGCGGGACATGGCAATTACGAGGGCTTGAGCGAACGCTATGTTCGACTCAAACGAAAGTTGTCGTTGTTTCTAGCGGCACCCCATACGATCTCATTGGATTCGAGAGTAAGCATAGCATTGATTATGCTCACCTGGCCTGTAGCGAATATACAAAACCCGCTTTGGAGGCAGTGAAGAATATTATTTTCGGTGAGGAGAAGGCGGTAGGAAAGCTCCCGGTGCGGGTGACTACGTAAAATCGACCGAGAATACTTACTTACATCTATCTATGTTTACTGTATCGCTCGTTTGGATGCATAAAAATAAGAGGATTATCCATGCATTCTTTTGTTGCTTTCCATTGCTTAAGCTTGGAGACCAAACCTATGTACTACTATGTATGTATGTAGGACGGGGGTTGGCCCATAGAGAGACGGTTTCCGGTCTGCCTCCGGTCCGAACTGGCAGAAAAGCCTCCGAAGAATCGCCGTTATCAAGATCAACGACGTCATATGACACGCTAAGGAATTATGGTCGGACGGATGAAGGAGCTTGAAGTTTCAACATTCTTCTTCTTTCTCAACATCCACCATGCCTGCTAGTAAATCCATAAAACTCAACACCGGCGCTGAAATGCCGACCCTTGGCCTCGGTGAGCACTCTGGTTCACGTCGTGAATGAATGAGTGGAGAGTACTAATACGTATACCACTCTGGTAGGTACTTGGCGCTCTCAACCTGGAGCTGTCGAGCACGCCGTGGAGTACGCACTCAAGAATGGCTATCGAAACATTGACACTGCTACTGCCTACGGAAACGAGTCCGAAGTAGGCCAAGGAATCAAAAAGTCTGGCGTTCCTCGCGAAGAAATCTTCTTGACCACCAAGTTGAACAATCCTGATATGGGTCGCCCGAAAGAGGCACTCGAGTATTCTTTGAAGCAGCTTGACACGCCTTACCTCGATCTCTGTCAGTAACTTCTTTTCTTTTCCTCGTAGATAGCGCATATACTGACGCGATTGAGTAGGGCTCATGCATTGGCCTGCACCCATGACTAAGGAAGGTGGAGCGGACAAGTCTATTGACTGGCTCGACACCTGGCACGAGATGGAGAAGCTCTACAAGGCTCATCCAGAGAAGATCAAAGCCATCGGTGTCAGCAACTTTTCTGTCGAATACCTGAAGCGTCTGTTGTCCAACAGCGAAGTTGTGCCTGCCGCTAATCAAATCGAGTTGCACCCTTCCTGCCCTCAACAGGAAGTCATCGACCTTTGTGTCAGCAAAGGCATCGCCGTCACTGGCTATTCACCGCTCGGATCAGAGGGCGCGCCGTTGTTGAAGAATCCGACTGTGGTGAAGATCGCTGAGAAATACGGTGTAAAGCCTGGAACCATTCTCATCTCATTGCAAGCTAATAGGCCGAAAGTTAATGGTTCGTGACATTCTGTGCGATTTCTGTGAAATGCGTCGATATATGCTAATTTATGTGCAGTTCTCCCTAAATCCGTTACCAATGAACGTATCCTTGGTATGTGTCTATCAACTCATCTTTTAAAATCCCACCATCTTACGCACTGTACATAGCCAACGCAACGATCATCGACCTAGAACCTGCCGATGTTGTTGAACTCAACCAAATCGCGAAGACGGAGCCATTCCGTGCCTGTCACCCGAGCTGGGCTGGTTGGGGCAACCTGGGCTTCACTGAGAGCGTCTAGAAATAGAACTTAAGAATTTAGATATATAGAGCCAGAAGAGATGGTGTTTCTATATTGTTATGCATAATCGAAGTATTCGCCAGCAATGTACATATCTCAATTCGGGCAACGGTGGACTATTCTATGAGAACTAACATGATATCGTGAAAGTGTTCCATGTGTACAAATTATATTCGATATTAAGATACAAATTCTATTCTACTCTTGTATTTCCGGAAACCTTCTCTCTATGAGGGTATCGGGG
This sequence comes from Lentinula edodes, assembly GCF_021015755.1. Taxonomy (NCBI): domain Eukaryota; kingdom Fungi; phylum Basidiomycota; class Agaricomycetes; order Agaricales; family Omphalotaceae; genus Lentinula; species Lentinula edodes. Next base: position 104,954 of record NW_025764378.1, read on the forward strand.
TCTCGTCTCCTAGTAGGCTTGGTCTACAGGCTAATCGAGTTCATCTAATCACGAACTTCGTCCCTTGCTAGTCGAACCATCAGTGCTCTTAGTCCCAAGTCTTCCTCGATCTAATCATGGAAATCATAAGGATAGAGGAAAAAATGGCAAATGTGTCTTCATACCTGAGCCTTCAGTATACTTTCTTCCCGCCCCGCGGAAGACTTAAACATTTCATCAATTTCCTCCAAAGAGACGTTGGCTGTTTCTGGCACGTTATACGTTACCCATATGTAAGCAAGAAATGAAGCTACTGCAAACATCATGAACGTTCCACTGTAGGGGATGAGTTGGGAGAACTCAGAAATGGTTTCCACAAGACTTACGCTGCTGACCATTCTAATGTGACAGGGGTGATCAAACCGATGAGGACTGTAAAATCAGGTCAAGGCGTTCAAACATATTTCAAATCAAACAATTATTAAGGAGAGCGATTTACAGTTGTTCACCCACACAGATGCAGTTGATAATGCGACGCCCTTGCTGCGCATGGACAAAGGGAAAACTTCACTGGGTAGCACCCACGCGACAGGGCCGAACGACATCCCGTACGCTGCAGTGAAAGTGTAGACAAACCTAGAAGAAAATTGAGAAATTTTACGTTTATTACAGCGTCATGGGGTATATCCATACCCAACGCCTATCCAAGCGGCAGTGGAATGTGCAGTCCAATCCGATGCGAAAAGGATGATCTGAGTAAATGAACGGCTCAGTGCGTATCTTGAGGTGCTCATTTTTGAGAAGAATTTTACCAAGATTGAAATACTGAAATGGGAACAGGTCATGGCAATACTTCCTCCACGAAGTAAGGGCCGACGACCTATTAGGGTAATATGGAAGGGTATGAGCAAAGAGAAGGACCAGAAGACAACCACACACCCCATTTGTCAATGTATGCAATCACAGGTAACACAGCCAAGAATTGCACGATGCCTATTCCTCCTGATACTAACAGCGTTACATTTCCGCCTGACAGTCCAATATTCCTGACCAGTATAGGGCCATAGTATAGGAGAGCATTGATTCCGCTCCATTCTATCGGAGGACAAGATGGGAATCAGGATGGGTTCGAGGAGTGAACGATGCTCAAACATACGTTGAAAAAATGCTATAAGAATGCCTACCATGGTCCGATCGCGATAGTTCTTGCCGAAAAGCCTCTTCCAAGCAATCCATTCTGCTGATAGTGCTGACTTGGAGTTTTCAGCAGTGCCGAATCTACGGTGGATCATGGCAGCTTCTACACGCATTTCAAGAAATTCAATCTGCGCAGAAATGTTAGGGAACAACTTGTCTTCATAGCAAACATTTCATGAAATACTTGGATGAGCGGATCCTCCTGTGCTTCGGCGAGACTTCTAAGTCGCAATTGTGCCAGGCTGGCGATGGCTTCGTCATATCTTCCTTGTAGAACGAGCAAACGTGGTGAAGCCGGCAAGAAGGTACAGCCTAGGATAAGTATAAGGGCTGGAATAATTTGTACGCCCAGAGGAATACGCCATGATGCAGAGCCTGGGACTACGAAAAATAATGTTCTTTGATGAAGAAACGTTGTGAAAAGGGTTGCATATGTACTCACTGTCCCGGGTGAAATATCCCAGCCAGAATCCTAGCACAACACCTAGCACGATAGCAAATTGCTCCAAAGCCATTAGAGATCCTCGAACTTCAGGTGGACTGATTTCTGCCATGTATAGAGGTGACAATGTACTGAGCGCACCAACTCCCACTCCACCTATTGCACGACCAAGGAAGAGATGTAGAAGGGACCGAGCTCCGCATTGAAGTGTGGATCCGATACAAAAGATGACTAGAACGGTTCTATGAGATATGAAGCTATACACGCGAATGGAAGAAGGCATCACTGCATGAGATAAACATCGAAAAACGTCTAGAGTAGTTGTCCGCGAATATTCCGGCACATAGTGCACCAACAAGGGCGCCAAGTTCTAGTACAGCAGCTAGTGACGAGCAGGGTAAATCGATGGAAGGATATAACACCAGCATGGAGGTAAGCGTACTCATGAAACCTTCTTCTAAGGGTGATATCGGCCAACGAGTCATGAAATCCTTCATCACAAGCACATTTGCAATCTGAAGTAGAGATGGTGAGTTTAGAAAACGGTGAATACATATTTCTTACGACGCCCTGATCATATCCAAAGCTTAATCCTCCGATGCTAGCAAATACGGCACAGAGTAAAGCGTAGCGATTAAGAGCTAGGCCAGCTAGTCCTTTCGGCCCGTAAGTATAACTGTAGGAATGTCCATTAGGGTGAACAGTAATTTGGCCACCGTGAGTCGAACTATGAACAACTGGTTCTCCGTTCAGTAGCTGCCTAGTTTCCGAGTTTGCTGCGTCGTTGGGCAATCGAGAATAAGTTCCAGATCCTGCCTAGCGAAGAGCAGTAAGTAAAAAGGCTATATTATAAACGAAAGATGCTAGCCATCTGAGCAGAAGTCTGAGCTACTCGGTATGGCCTGGTATGGCAAAGCAGGTCGAAGCGCTGACATAAAGCGGAGCTAAATTGGTCCGAAGCACCGGATATTAGGCCGTGCCACTGTCTGCTGCGCATTGTTTTTCCTAACTAGCCTAAAGCTGCATTAATATCATGGGGAATTATGTACCCAGACTATGTAGTATGCCCCATGAAAACATCACTATCTACTCAACTCTCTGAATCCACGTTCAAAAACTCAACCGCTCGCGCTAAATCTTCGTCGGCATCTTCCTCCCACCAAGACCAATTTTGCGTGATACTGGTACGTAGCAAAGAAATTTGCTCCGGACTCAACTCTTGTCCCATGGTCGTGATATTCTCAAATCCAGGCGCATTCAACTCATAGTAGAAGCCTTGTTCGCGCGCATTTCTCTGAATCTTAGTCCCAAACGGATGACGAACATGGTTGTAAGCCTGGAGAATGCGCTCCCACTTTTCTGGGCCCGCTGTAGAGAATAGTCGGCCCAACACATATCCATCCTAGGCGGAAGTTTGAGTAACGAATTCTGTTAGTTTTTTTCAAGTCTTCATTCACCTCCATTGCTTGACCTAGTATGCAGTTTGTGAATTGCGAATGAAATCTAGATATTTTCATAGCATCGCTCACCTGCACCTGCACCTAGATGGGGCGTCATGTTGTGACAGGAATCTCCTACCAAGGCGATTCTGCGGGATACATATGTTTTCATAGGGCGTAGATCTCGAATTACCCAGCGAGATGGTTTCTCAATACTCTTGATATTCAGTTAAGACTTGGGTAGTTCATTTCAGGAGTCAAGCTCAATCGCCACTTACGCCTAATAGCTGTCCCACTTCAACCTCCCATCCAGAGAATTCGTGAAGTGCTTCCTCTGTGGTTGCGCTCCTTATTGTTGGACCATCAACCAGTTTACCTTCATCCACTGGGTTGGAAAAGAAGGCCACGACATTGATAATCCGACCTCCGCTAATGGGATAAACCACTATGTGCTGTATCGAGAATCAAATCATGGCTAAATAAACCATGTGTACACTGGCACGTTCATCTAGTATGCTCACCTTGTTTTTTCCACAGTACTATCATGGAAAGGTGAGGCCAAAGTCGATCTGCATACCAAGTCAGACTGCTCACTTGTATCGGACCATCTAGAGCTTTGTGAGTTGGGTACGACTTCGCGAAATCGTCTTTGGGGATCAGCCCTCGGAATACCTGTGAACCTGTATAGAATATCCCGTTGTTCTGGAACAATTCTCGTGTCACTGATTTGATACCATCCGCGCCGATGAGAATATCGCAAGTCTCTTCCAAACCATTTTCGAAATACATCTTCACACAGTCTTCGCTTTCCTCGCAGCGAGACAAGCGGTGAGATAAATGTATGCGACAATGTTCGGGAACGTGCTTGAGGAGCGTTTTCTGAATTTCTTGACGATGAAAGCACAACGCGCCGCCTATGAGGGGATAGGTAAGTCAAATCTAGTTCTGATTCTCCAGATGATGCAACTGAGACGAGCCTTTTGCGTAAATCTTATGGAAGGTAAATCCATCTTTTCGGTCGCTCATGCGGAATTCAAACGCCAGCTCTAAAGAGAGCATTGGCAATGATGAAGGTCATTCGAAAGAGCTACCTACTTGGTTCATCACTATATCCCTCTGGAAGTATCGTCAACAGATCCTCCTCTAATCCCATAGATTTGAGAAACATCCATGTTCGAGGCCACACCGTTATACCAGCGCCAATCTCAGTGATTTGCGCGGCTTGCTCGTACAGAGTAAGTTCAATGTTGGGACAATCCCTGAGTGCCACTGCACAGGTTAAACCTCCAATTCCTCCTCCACTGAAATTGTCGAAATTCAGTAATGGGAAGCATCACGCGTCAAAGTTCTCACCGGGACGGAGAAACACATACTTACATTATCGCAATCCGGAGCTTCTTCGTGTTGGACATGATGAAGGGGTCTGTGATCAATGTTCGACTCCAGTCACGGTCTTTATAGCTTCTCCGTCTGTGATATCAGGTGTGTTCATTATTATGGTAAGTTTATCCCGTTCTTACAACCCCGAATCGAAGTTTCCCTCGGATTACTAGTATACCATTAGTCTAGATGCTAACAAGTTAGCATTGATGTCCAACCGAGCGACAAGAGGACCCTTGATTATACCCTATGAATCCAGACATCATGGTATCGCTTTGGCCTTGGGACTCGTCACTCTATAAGTAACAATAAACTTGATAGGTAAATTATCTATCTACTACAGAAGGTACTACAGTGCACGAGGAAAAGGAAGTTATTGTAGTAGCTCATACCACCGAGCAATGGGGACTTATGCACACATGGGCCTCAGGCTTGGACCAACCTCAGCTCAGCATAGCTCAGGGGAAAGTCTCTTTTTCAGGCCAGGTTCAAGATCTCCAACAGTTCTGGGGGCCTGACTTGATCCACAACCCACATCCTCGGAGGAATGAAGGTGGGCAACAAACTAGGGATGTCCCGAAAAGCTGCGGTACCTCCCCGCTCTTTAGTACTTAGTCTTACTCACAAGTTGCCACGGTAAATGAATAGTTAAGAAAAAAGTTTGCCTCCACATAAAATACAGATATGATGATTGATCATATTATGAAAGACTATAAGTAACGTGCATATCATGATATTGAAGATGTGACGATCACGTTTCTTTCTGCTTCTTTGGACATGGACGATGAACTTCTACGGTACAACCAGAGGAAATACGACGATTTTCTCGCAAAAATCCGAATCAATGATGTCCCGCTTTCATCCAAGGAGCTTTCTGAATTAGAAACAGATATATTGGCCACACGCGACGATCTTCAGCGTTGCGAAAAGGACGATATTCGAGCTGTTCTGCCCATGATTTTGGAATGTCAAGAATCGCTCCTTTCCCCCATCCGAAAACTTCCATCAGAGATATTAGGAGCCATCTTTCGCCTCATCGCAGGGGTTATAACAGAGTCGCCTCTGCATTCGGATGTCGATGTGTCCAACTTTGGGATTTCTTTATCTTTTCGAAATCAAAAGTTTGTCGGGCGTGTTTTTCCTTTAACTTGGGTTTGCTCCTGGTGGAGAAGTCAAGCTCTAACACAACCTGAGCTATGGTCCTCTATAGATCTCGGGAATTCCCATGGGAACAACGATGCGACTCGGAGGGAGGAAGGGCTCACGACAGTTGAAAGGTTGAAATATATCCTTCGACGTTCAGGCACTTCTTGTCCTATGGACTTTCGACTGGACATATCGACGGTGACGAACCTCCATGATACGCTGCCATTTGTAGCCATTTCCTCTACTATTCCCCTTGATCACATTCAATACAGCGTCATGGAGGTTTTGACGGATTGGACAAATAGATGGAGGTCTTTCACATTTCACACTGACTCCCCGGAAAATTTTGAGACCTTCTATGGAATATTGGCTACTAAGCTAGTATCCACCCAATTTCCCTTTCTTGTAAAATTAAATCTCGGCTCCGGATTTAATTTGAGTAACGAACTGCCAGCAGTCAGATCGGTCAGGACCAAGTTCTCTTCTTCATGTCCCCGCCTTCGTTCCCTGGTAATCTCTTCTCTCGCGTCCACCGATCTGATAGATCTAAAAAATCTGACCGTCCTGGAACTCCACAATTACAGTGGCTCCTCGTTTGCATATTTGCTATATCACTGCCCACTACTCGAATCTTTGGCGGTGGGGTTTTTCTATAGTGGGCAATATTCAAGCTCGAATTCGTTCTCTCCCATTTCCCCTTTGCGACATACTCACCTTATAAACTTGAAAATCAAGGGTATAGGCGAAGATTTCGCATCTGGTGCTTGGGATCTTATTCATCTACCTAATCTGACCCATGTGGCGGTCAGCTTCTGGCTTCGAATGAGCGACAACGCCTTGAACGAACTGGGAGAAATGTTGATTCGTTCCAATTGTGCCTTGCGCAAAGTTCAGCTTTTATGGGACTCCTTTTACATTTCCGAATATAGCTATCTCGAGAAATTTCTCTATGAGATCCCCTTTAATCCAGAGTGTGAATACTATATAAATGAAGGACGGTATCCCAGAACGCATTGAATGCTAGGTTGAATAGGAGAGGTCGCACAGAATAGTAATTTCGATACATGTTGTCATTTATGTTTTTGCCACATACCTAGCTACAGCAATGTACTACTATCAATCCCTTTGGCGTCATTCACTTGGTTTTATTAGAGATACTTATTTATTTTGGAGACATATAGCTGTGGTTGATGAAAAAGACATCCCGTACCCCTCCCTCGTAACCCCCCCTCGCCCTCAGAAAATCAAAATTGGATTCAGTATCTTATATCATGCATTATGCTCAAGGTCGGCCTTTTCGTTTGAAGACACGTCTGATGCGGCTTTACCGGGAGCATGGGCGTGATTGTGGTGTACCTCCATATATTCACGTTGAGAGGAGGGAATCACTGGGGAAGCCACATTCAGTATCCTAGTAAGAATGAGAAGCTCTACTCTTACCCCTTGCGTAGTCAGTAAGGAATAATTCATGTATGAATACTCCGAGCATTGTCGCGGGAATACTAGTTAAAGCAGCGATTGCGGCGTAACGACCTCCAGCAGCTATAGCACAACGTTAAAGGGGATGCAAAAAGATCTTGAGGGACAACTAACCTTTTGTTCCCCAGATGGTCATAGCTGCGAGCCTTCCTCCGAGATCGCGAGCAGGATTGGCCGCCACTGACTTTGACATGAGTACGTTCAACACGGATTTATTCAAATGTGCGGATCCTTACACGCTGGTGTTGCAAACCCCCAGATTGCCGCCGCACTAAGGAACATTATTATCTGTGAATTAAGAACGCAGAAAGCAAACATGTAGCTCACTAAGCGAGCGCAATCACAAAAGGCGCTAGTTGGGGAGGGATCAACACGTTGGTCGGGTCGATGCTTCCCCAAATCACAAGTGCTAGAAAGATATCCTAGGGTGGGGGACATGATTTAGAATACTGTCAATAATGGGGGATATAAGACGCACGGTAACGAACTCGTTCAGGAATACCCCACCCAGATTCAGCCCTGGAATAACATAGAGGCCGAAGGCGCCCGCTGGACCTTGAGGAGTGAATAAAGTAGCGTCGAGGGTGCCCGCAGCAGCTAGTACAAGCTCGCTCTCTTTGATAAGATCGTGCCATTGGACATATATGAGCAGGCAGGCGATGTATCCACCAAGGATTTGGGCAATTATGTATCTGAATGACCTCTGATTAGACGAAGGTTCAAGATGTCCGACTAAAGAGGAATGTACCTGACAGCTTTGAAGGGGGGGAAACCTTTGAATAATACCAGGGTCAAAGTGACTGCAGGATTGAAATGACCTCCAGATGTAGCACCGCAAATGCTGATAGCAAAGATTATTCCGCATGCGTACGCCAGGCCAATTTGGAGCACAGCTAGTGGACGGTCAGACAACGGCGAATGAAAAAAACAAACGACTCACAGCTAAGCCCATCGATACTCAATATGGGGCCGACGATGAAGGGAACTTGTGATCCAACACCTTGTAGACCTATTTGAGCACCTGCATACTATACACGGGAAATATCACATACCAGCGTATACGTAGAAAAACACCCCCAACTAACGTAGAACAACATAGAACATGCATTTCGGTACAAATATTCAGAGTACAGCGAGGCACAGACTCACGAATTCAGCAAAACATTCAACGAGCCAGTGTACCGTTGTGTGCCTATGCCTTTCCCAAACGGTGAAAAACTTTGAGCGGGCTTGAACATCACGAAGGTGGACAACGTTGGTGGACATGGCAAGGCGGAGAGATTACATGAAGGTATGAATCTGACATTTATATATGAAAGAACACCTTGGCCTAATGTGGGTATTGAAATCTCATAGTATTAACTTGATCAGATGAGGGGATCATGAGAGATCATGAGCGCGGTTGTGCCTGTCCTTACCTGTCTCGATAGAGTAAGTCCCAATAGGTGAGCGATACACGGATCCACGAGTCCGCGAATATTTGTCTTTCGAGTCTCAGCAGACGCTACCTCACGCTACCTACTTTGATCAGGCGGTCGCATCCGCAGATCGTAACAATAGCTGCTAGCTTATGCCTATTTACCTCCGGATCAGCGACAGCTCGAACAAACATGAATTAATCCATTCCATACCTATCTATCTAGATAAGATAGGTTTCATCGCAGGAAAAACCCAGAAAAAACTGATCACTCCGGGACAGGAAGCAAGTGTGCATCTACGCCTCAGACCGGACCAACTCCAGCCTTGTCAGTTGTCAGCGTGGACGAGGTTGGTACTTGATGCTGTCCAAAAAGCGATGAATGTCATGTCTGTTTTTTCTGAATCAGTGCATCAACGCTAGTTCAACCAGCTTCTTCAACAGTCTTCGACACTCAGTTGTGAGTTTCCAACATCGGCAAACCTGGACACATTTTGTGTGTTCTGAATTCATCTTTGGAATGACAATCAAGGAACCATCTGAATGGATCATGAGCAGCCATCATCTTTTTAAATATTCGGAATGCAACTGACAATGCATCGCGAAAAGTCTTGGGCCGATGGAGATTGTAAGAGCCCGTCCAGCAATGTTATACCACAGAATATATGGATTTTATCCGTTTTTACCCTGTCGAAAGATTATCTATAGAACGCTATAGATTACGGATTGTGCTACATGTTATTGGCGGGTTGATTGATTGTGCAAGATATATGAAGACTGCAGAGGACATCGAACATGGACCTGATAACAAGAGCAATATAGTTTCAATGTCGAAAACAGATAAATAATACACGAACGATCACAAAGCTTCTTCCGAAGTCAGCTTTGCCTTGGCTTTTGCCTCCTCCTTTGCCTTGATTTTCCCCAATGTCTCTTGTTGCTTTAACGCAGCTTTGATTTGGCGTTGTCGTTTCCTACGTCCACCCCCTCGTTTAGATCCATTGACAACAACAGGCTCGGACAGTTTCTTTTTGCGAGCTGCAGCTTCTTCCGCACGTTGCTTTTCGCGCTTCTTGTCTCTCTTACGAAGAGAGGCCATACATGATTTAAGAAGAGCGCCATACACTTGATGAAACTTGAGTAAGTCTGTGGAGTCAACCTATAGGGCCAGACTGTGAAACGGCGTCCAACACAGCAAACGATTGCGTACCTTTGTTGAAAATTTGACTTTATCGCCATTTGAGACTCGAAGGAGACATGGGTAGACATGCGGGTCCTCAGCGCCATCTTCCACTTTCATGGTGGTATCCTCCTTGTCATAACAAACTGGTACATTAATTCAGTAGAGTAAAGCTGTTTCGATCTACTAGAAACTCGTACGTCGTTTATGCGTTATCCATATCGAGCCTTGATCTTTGGAGGATTCAAACAGTGTAACCAGCTGTTTGAGAAACTGTACAGAATCATTACAGGAATCTGAAGCGAAAATGGCAAACGTACAGTATCGTGGTCGACCAGCTGCATTGACTAGCACCAGGTCTTAGTGAAGGTTTGCCGATGTTGAGCGCCTAAGCTGACAAATCTTTAATCGCGTCGCGATCGTGTGACTGACAGAAACTCTATTAACCAACAACTATCATGGCTTTCGCCCCCAGAGGATTCCACTTTGACCTAAAGACTGTGCTCTCAGATCCCAACCCACACATAGATCTTGATATTCCTGTATACGAAGAAACTTTGCAAAATTTTCTGAAGGCCGTGAACAATTACAAAAACAGATCCATTACAGCTATCACGGACAAACGGACGAAAGATGCAGCGGAAAAGAAGAAGTTACATGATAGAGCTCAAAAAATTGAGGCTGAGATTAGCAAATGCAAAGTTCAAGAAATTGAGTTGATGGCCAGTGAGTGTTTTGCTTGGTCTACGGCAAGTCCAACCCAACATGTTACTTCGTATAGCTTTAGAGAGAGAGCAGGCGGAAAGGAAAGATGCAGAGGTAGCGGTGACCGCATTCAAACGACAAATCACATCCCTTCATGAACGCAGCGCAACTATGCAAACTCAGATTGACGAATATCGCGCGTTGATTGTCAGCCTCAAAACAGGTTTCTGATTCAAGGTCTTTCAGAGAGTTTCCGGTTTTAATCATGGGTCTTTTGTAGACAAGGACAAAGAACGATCGACGTTGAACACGCATGCATCGCGGGTTGCCCCAGAATTACATTCTTACGAGACTCTCTTAGCTTGTTCAATTGAAGGGATGGAGAAAGAACAATTGCTGATCAGTTTTGGAGGTGTAGACATATCAGATCCAGACCGGGAATTCAGTTTCATTTTGGATGTTTCCTGTCATGATTATAAAGGTTTGTACATCCGTTGGTTTCATGACATGAGTTCACGAATTACTCTCTTTGCAGTTGTGAAGACTTCGCCCCCTCTACCATCCCTTCCGTTACTGGTAGACAAACTGAACGTTACACAAGATATTTTCACTTTCATAGTACAAATACGCCAAGAATTTCACAGAATGGCTAATGGTGATGAAGCCGTGGGCGTATAATTTTTTGGCAAGTTTCCATCTATATAACATTGTCATTTCACTAAATTTCTATCCAAGTGAACGATTTGTAACACTAGTTGTACTATTACATGCACTAGCTGCTCAGCAATCTTTCCAATTTGGATATTCATTCTCCCATGCGAATGCCGCCTTGTAAATCCTACTCTCCTGGAAATGTTTGCTTACGATCTGTAAGCCAACTGGAAGGTTGATACTTGAGTCATCGAGTGATGGCAGCATACCGATGGGCCTAAAAGTAGAGCGGTCAGATTGCGGAAGCTGCGCTTGATCAAAAACACTCGCATTGATAGCGCTGGATGGCCAGTGACATCGAACGAGCAAGTGTTCATTGTTTGGCCAAGTCCCTTGGAAACCTTTGCCAATACAGTTGCATCCGGCACAGCGTGAGAGGTAGCGAGATATGGCGTCGTAGGCATAACGAGCACATCAAAGTGGTTCAGCGCTTCATCGTATTTTTCTCGCAGAAGTCGAATCAGGTTGGTGGCTTTTCCGTAAAGCTCTGGCTGTAGAAGTTCTTCAGCCCCATTGAAATAGGAGCGAATAAAGGACGGACACAATACTCTTGCATATAAACGCCGTTCAAAACCATGTTTTTTGCTGTAAATGGCAACTTGTCCCATCCTTCTGGAGTGCGCAAAGCACTCATCTTAGTCGTCAGTTGATTCTGGTAGAACCCTTGGCGTCCGATTACACCTCCCATAAGACCAGGAACACACCCCATGCGCACGATCATGAGCCATAAATCCATAGAAAGGGCGTGCATCTAGCCAATTTACTTTAGATTTGGAGATCAAAATTGGAAATATTTGGTGTGATTACTTACCGGTATAGACACATCTTCGACACTCGCTCCTATTTCCTTCCACTTGTCTGCGGCATCCCTGACCTTCCTAGATACTCGAGCGTCATTCATGGCACCTTGCTCGCATGGTATGTCAGAAAAGCCCTCTGTTAGTAAACCTATTTTGAAGCCTTCTAGAGGATTTGCGGTTCCTTTCACTTCGTCTAGGATTGCAGGATAGTCGGGTATTTCTGAAGGGGGAGGAGTAGCGATACATCGGTCATCGATGTTATCCTTGCCTGCGAGCGCTTTGAGGAGAAGTGCGTTATCGAAACATGTCCGTGTCATTGGTCCGGTATGATCCATCGTGGTTTCTGGAGATAGAAGGTGTATCAGAGGTCTGAGATGTCAACATACTATAAGTAAAGTTATGAATACCAAGGGATGCAATTCCCGTGTATGGTATGAGCCCTTGTGTGGGTTTTAGACCGTATATGCCGCACCAGCTTGCGGGAAGCCTAATGCTGCCACCCTGATCGCCACCAATGGCCCTAGTTCATGATCATCGAAACAAATTCAGAGGGACTCAGTGATACGTCATTCAGCGGGGACTCACATATCAACAGCACACGATGCAACCAAAGCACCGCAACCGCTGGAGCTCCCGCCAGCGGAATATCCTCTAGCATAAAGATTATGGACTGGACCCGTGGCAGCAGTGAACGAGGTTCCCGCCATGGAAAGATTTTCGCACACGGCTTTCCCTAGAATGGTACCTCCTGATTCTAAGGTTCGCGTCACCACAGTGGCGTCTGCGGTGGGTACCTGTACGACGTTCGGGGAGTTAGCACACTTAAACGATGAAGTATATTATTGAAGGAAATCGTACAAAGCCAGTCATTGCGTCTGTGCCAAGCAGACAGTTCACTCCGGCGACGGATATGTTATCTTTCATGACAACTGTCTTGCCTGATAGTATGCCTCCATTAGGTCGAGTATCTTTGGCTGTGAATTTCCATGCCCAAGCGCCAAGTTTGTTATCTTCGGATTTCAAGAAGTGAATGTCCTTTCGAGGAAAACGTTCGAGGTCTGTCGGGGGCTCATAATCTGTCGGTGATATATATATGTCTTACATGTAATGGCAATGTTTCACAGACGCACCAGGCAACTTGGCGACAGATTCTGTCACGTCGTGGAATGCCTTCAGAAGCACCAGATAGTCAGTTCTCTCGTTCGGCCTTAAATTTTGTCCCAGTTTTGTCAATATAGTGTCAAGGTGCTGCTCAGTGACGGGGTTCCCCCTAGAAGGCCAAATTTGTCTGCTTTCACGAGGTCCAGACATGACATACTTACGGGGAAACGGTTAGGCTTGGTAGAGACATTGACTGCGTGGGTGAAGAGACTGATGTGGTGCTTGCGACCCCTTCTGAGACCTGCTTGCTCTTTTATAAGACCAGATATTGACCACACGGTTTCTGCAGATAAGACTACATAGAATGCTGAAGACCCTGTGAGGCAAACATGAAGTGTGAGAAGGACCATGGAAGATATCATCCCTTCTGGTGACCTATACAAAACATACGAAGGGAACTTGTGATCCAAGGTTGTAGTGAAAAGAGACGGTCAGATCTGTTCGGAATTTCTTTTCTTTCGTAAGTATGAGGAAGATATGTACATCACACCTTAGGGAAGGGTGCAGCTGTCTAATCATAGATGTACAGATAGTTTGCTTCTTTGCACAGTGTATCGGACTTGCCTATTGAAGGAAAGACACAAGTTCTCTTTGCTGAGATCTATCTGCAGAGGATGAGAGTAAGTATACATCTGAAATGTAGAAAATACTATGCGGTGGATTCTGCGAACTGTCCTTTTGGACGGATGTTACCAGAAACCACAGAAGATATTCGACATTGGTCCAATTGCATATGTATAGTCAGAATGATATTCCAGCGTTTGGAAGACGCTACGTTGCACCGACGTGGTAATTTGTGACATTTTGCCGCCTCTCGCAAATTTGGGTTGATGCCTACGTGGCATAGGCGTAGCGCGACGATCAAGTTACAGTACATGCGGGACCAAACGTGGAACTTGTTTCATTTATTTTGAAGCAGATTAGAAGAGTACAGCAGCGGTGCGCGATAAAGATTTTGAGAGTGCAGAAAGCACTAGAAATTTCGCTAGGAGCAGCCGGATCAGTGTTTTCACAGCCTGCACCGCCGGATCGGACAAATTTGATGAGCGCGAACGTGGGAACGTACAAAAGCCACGTACCTTGACACGTCACGTCCGTGAATAAAAGGATCAAGTTTCGAAGAAATATTCAGCATTGACTTTTTTTCATCCACCATGTCTCGTCTTTCTAGACGTCCTTCACACTCGCAGTCGCGTCGTGTTCTTTCTTCTCTTTCTTTCGCTTTTTTCGCTCTATTAGCCGTTCTTACTTTCTGTTCACCTGCTGTCAGAGCTGAGGAGTCCAACTCCGAGTATGGAACTGTGATTGGTATTGGTATGTGCCAGTGAATGTTATCGTTCAAGTATCCAATACTGATCTGCTTGTCCATTAGACTTGGGTACAACGTACGAATAGCTGTTGCTGGTCCTCCTGGATAATCTAACATCTTTTATTCAACCAGTTATTCATGTGTCGGAGTTCAACGTGGAGGCCGAGTTGAAATCATCGCCAACGACCAGGGTCACCGTATTACACCGTCATGGGTTTCTTTCGCTGACGAAGAACGTCTCATCGGAGATTCAGCAAAGAATGCATATGCTTCCAACCCCTCAAACACGGTTTTCGATGCTAAACGTCTTATTGGACGTAAAATGGACGACCAAGATATTGCTCGTGATATCAAGCACTGGCCTTTCGAGGTTCGCGAAAAGGGTGGTAAACCTGTCATCTCGGTATCCCACAAGGGAGAAAAGCGCGATTTTGTGAGTCAAATTCCAATATTCTCTTGGCACATTCTGACAAGACGATGTTCAGACCCCTGAGGAAATTTCTGCGATGGTTCTCACCAAGATGAAGGAGACTGCTGAGGCGTACTTGGGCGAGAAAGTCACCCACGCCGTCGTCACTGTGCCTGCTTGTACGTCTGCAAAAAAAAAAAAAAGTAGTTGATAGGTCTCAGAGTTGATGTGGCTGTATTTTTAGACTTCAACGATGCTCAGCGTCAAGCCACCAAGGACGCAGGTACTATCGCTGGCCTTCAAGTCTTGCGTATCATCAACGAGCCTACTGCCGCCGCTATCGCCTACGGTCTCAACAAAAAGGGTGGTGAATCTCAAATCATCGTATATGATCTTGGAGGAGGAACCTTCGATGTTTCTCTCCTCTCGATCGACGACGGTGTCTTCGAAGTTTTGGCTACTGCTGGTGACACTCATCTTGGAGGAGAGGATTTCGATAACCGTGTCATTGACTATCTCGTCAAGTCATACAAGAAGAAGACCGGGACCGACGTCTCCAAGAACCTTCGCGCTCTCGGTAAACTCAAGCGTGAGGTCGAAAAAGCCAAGCGAATTCTCAGTAGCCAACAGAGTACCAGAATTGAGATTGAAAGTTTCGAAGATGGAAACGATTTCTCGGAAACTCTCACTCGTGCCAAGTTCGAAGAACTCAACATGGATCTGTTCCGAAAGACGATGAAGCCTGTTGAACAGGTCCTCAAGGATGCCAACGTTAAGAAAGATGACATTGACGAGGTTTGTATTGATATTTGATTCTGGATTCCCAATAATTAAATGACTTTGTCTTAGATTGTCCTCGTCGGTGGTTCTACGCGTATTCCCAAGGTCCAACAGCTCCTCAAAGAATATTTCGGTGGCAAGGAGCCTTCCAAGGGTATCAACCCTGATGAGGCCGTTGCTTACGGTGCCGCAGTTCAGGGAGGTATCCTCTCTGGTGCTGAAGGAACTGCCGACGTCGTACTCGTTGATGTCTGCCCCCTCACTCTTGGTATCGAGACCACCGGTGGTGTTATGACAAAACTCATTCCTCGTAACACTGTGATTCCCACCCGGAAATCTCAAATGTAAGTATTTCGTTGTTAGTGCAATATGGCGACTAATTGGTTTACCACGGTTCAGTTTCTCAACCGCTGCCGACAACCAGCCAACTGTCTTAATTCAAGTGTTTGAGGGTGAACGTACTCTTACGAAGGACAACAACCTTCTTGGCAAGTTCGAGCTTTCCAGCATCCCTCCTGCCCCTCGTGGTGTTCCTCAAATCGAAGTCACCTTCGAGATCGACGCAAACGGTATCATGAAAGTTGGAGCCGCCGACAAGGCAACGTACGTATCCCGGACCCTCAATTCTGAAGCTGCGTTTTGATTATTGTCTTGTATAGTGGCAAATCCGAATCCATCACCATCACCAACGAAAAGGGTCGTCTTTCTCAAGAGGAAATCGACCGCATGGTCGCCGATGCTGAGAAATTCGCTTCTGAGGATGAGGCTCAGCGCAAGAGGATCGAGTCTCTCAACTCGCTCTCTACATTCGTTTACGGATTGAGGACCCAGGTCAATGATGAGGAGGGTATGGGTGGCAAGATCAGTTCCGAGGACAAGAAGACCCTGCTCGCCACTATCAAAGAAACCACCGAATGGATTGACGAGAACGGTGTTTCTGCTACGGCTGAAGACCTAGAGGAGAAGCTTGCTGGTACGTTATTTCATCCTATTCATCTAACTGTTGCTTACAATCGATGCAGAGGTCCAAGGTATCGTCAACCCCATTACCACAAAGATGTACAGTGGTGGCGGACCTTCTTACGGTGAAGATGATGACGATGAAGCTACGAGAGATCACGATGAACTTTGAGAAGCTGTTGCAGTATTTCGCGTTATGTCATTAGTTTCCGTATGAAACTGGCACGACACGCTGGGAATGGGGGGAAAGTCGCTTCGCGATTGTGCACTTGGGGGGGAGCTTAATTTATTCAATCATTGTCAACGACGAGATATCTCGTTCTTCCTGCCCCATATCATTTGCATTCTCCTGGACGTAGCCAAAAATTTCTGAAGTGGATTGTGATTTATCTTATTTTCTACTACATAAAATAGAAATGGATTTCAACCCGAACTCTGAATGGAAAATAATTAATGACACTCCAATTTTCATTCAAACATTTTGAGTCCGATATGAGTGATTTATACAGATCTTAGACTGGCCTTTATTCTTGCAGCGCTGTGATCTATTTTCCTTCCTCGCTCAGATTTCCCGATCGTCATGAAGGTAGATTTCCCCCATCGTTTCACGACTATTGTAAATGTGGCCTATTAGGAATATGCAGTGTACATACAGTTCGTTCTTGAAGTTCAATAACATGCGATTCATCCAATCGATATCCACCACTTTTCTGCTGTTTTGCTCTAAGCAACAGGGGCCATCTGCATAACCAATCCAATTACCCCTCCACCTCTTCCGTCCCAGCCTGAAATTGTAGCACGACACACGGGGCATCTAAATAGTCCAATTAGTGAACAAATGAAACAAAAGCGGAACAACAGAACGCGTCAATTGAGAAAGTCCGAAAGGAGAAGCAGAAAAGTGTTTAGGAAACAATATACATACCTCGGTCCACCACTATCATCTCTAGGTCCACCCATCATATTTTCTCTCCTCAGAGCAGTTTTCACGGCGGTGAACAGACATGACCCGCAGGCGATATGCCCACAGGGAGTCATGGTCGCATTCGTAGGCGGACAGAAACATATTGGGCATGTATATGTGGTGAAGGAATGTTCGGCGAGGATTTCTGGTGGTACGGAAGTGTTGGAGGATCTTGGTGGAGATGGAGGACTGTCCGTCGCCGCTTTTTGTTTCCCTTTGGCTTTAGATGATCTGCCTTTCCGAGGGGTTGAAGGGGCTTCGGATGACCCTGCGTTATCTTCGTTGTCTTCTTCCATACTCTCCCTTTTTACTTCTTCTTCGTTGTGTTGTCCTCTCCCCTCCTGTGCCTCATCATCGTCGACTGCACATGGCTTACCCTTTCCTTTCGGCTGGGAAGTGCTCTGAGCTCGAGACGCGATTGGATCTACTGATTCTTCGTTTAAGAGATGCGATAGGTGACTGGCCTGTGACCGATTCTGCGACTGGTTCTGCGATGCGTACGATGCCGAGTTCAAATTTAGATCATATACATAAGCCGGTGAAAGCTGGGTAGCGAGAGTTTGCATAAAGGCATCACCACCAACTTCCGACATTCCATTCATAAGATGAATGTTGTCTTCAGGATGTATCGTACCCATCTGTCCGTAAACGTCGCCCGAAGTAAGAGTAAGTGGATGGGCATAAGCATTGTAAGCGTTGTCAGGCGAAGCGTCGCGAGTTTGAGCATAAGTTTGGGCATGAGAACGATTACCATCATCATCGGATTCTGGGTTCCCCAATCCTGGACTATACCAGGTCCCATGGCGTGGAGAATGAGGAGGCGAATAAGGAGGCTGCATTGAAAGGGCATAAGGACCTGCATACGACTCCGGATTTGAAGATAGAGCGTGGTATATTTGAGAATCATCATCCCAACTATTTGACGTATTTCTACTAGTCGAATTCGCGTTGGAAGGACCAGGTTCGGAATCAATTTCCATGATATTGTTAGATTGAGTTCGATTTTGTCGGCCACTGGTGGAGCTGGCTCTGGAGGACGTCGAAGACACTAGGGTGTTTTTCAAGTCTTTAGGACGACGTCTGGAGGCAGAAGCAGCTCGATATCGAGGAAGAGGCGTTTTGCTGGTGAGTGGCGCAGGCAGAGAAATGTCTTCCCGTTCTGAATTCATTGTTATTGGTCGTGGTTCAAAATATTGGAAATTCGTTCGGCCCGGTGAGTCGCTTCGTTCAACGTGCAGACGACGTGCAGCTATTAGGGCTGCTCAATTCTTGCCTCACCTCACCTCACCTCACGAGCTGTCACGAAATTCCGCTTTTGGATGTCCGATTGATCGGTACCATATGTTTAATCTACAGTAGTTGCAGCAAGACTTTATATTCATTATGCCTCAGATCAGGGGGCGGGCAGCGGAGTTTTCCGTGAAATCAACTGGTGCAGACCCCCCCGTGTGAACTTTGAGTTGCCGATAGCGGCTAGCATCGGCTGTCTTGATCCCGTTGATCTGTCTGCAGTGTGCACCGTCGACGACACCTTTGTTCTCCTTGTTTTCCCTTTCATATCAATATATTCTTTCTTAAATCATCATTTTCTCTTTGCTATAATAATGGGCCATAAACAAGCACCTACAAGACATGCATCTGTAGCAATCATTGTCAATAATGGGCTTGCTATCTATTATCTATACAATGTTCCACCATTCAGAACAAAATACCCTGTGATACTTAGACAAAGAGGAGATAGGCAGGTACATACAGCAGAGTGCTGAGCTCAAATAAGAGTCCTTATTGCTTACAGTCTTTAGAGGTTCACACTGGGTTCATTGCACCCTGATCGCACCAATGCGCCGAAGTTCTGATGCCATGTTGCCGTGGCTGGCAAGTCAAAGTTCGCACGGGGGGGTCTGCACCAGTTGATTTCACGGAAAACTCCGGTGCCAGCCCCCTGCCTCAGATTACTTGTGCAGAGGTGCAGAATGAGTTGTTCAACATCACGCAAGCCTTTACTCTTGCCTCTCACCTCATGGAGGATTCCGGTGACTCCAATGATGATTCCTTTCAACTTGATGATGGCTTTGATGATGAAGAAGCACAAAATTTCGATGGAGAATTTACTGATAGTGTTGTTGTAAGGTAGGTGTACTAGCTACATACCATCAATGAATGAAGATGAACCGGACAGTCTTTTCGAACGAAAACGAGAGGATGAAAACGAGAAAACAAGGCGACGGTAAATCAGCCCGGATCAATCAGACATCCAAAAGCGGAATTCCGTGACAGCTCGTGAGGTGAGGCGGTGAGGTGAGGCAAGAATTGAGCAGCCCTAATACTGTATCTCTTCGCTCAATTGCACAGACAAAACGCCTACATTGAATGTTTTCTTTCACTGGTTTTCATTTTTTTTAGTCCGCAGCCTCAGAAGTTATGTAATGGCCACCTCGATGCCATCGAACCTTCTTTTTACTCCCAGCTTACTATAGCTCACATCGATAACTCTTGGTACGTCTTTGCAGTGGACTCTTCGAATTTTCAACAAACATATCACAGATGTCCGAATTACAAGATGAACTTACTCAGGATCTTTCCAAGCTTGAGATCAATTCTCGCAGTAAAGATAGCGGCGCGAAATCCCCTGAGGCTAAACCTATCGAATCTATCGAATTCGTTCTATGTGACACAGAAGCCTCATTTTCCTCTGCTGTATCACTTCTGGAGCCATCTTCATCCCTAATCATCGATTGTGAAGGTCTCGATCTTGGAGTAAATGGTGGTGCACTTTCCCTCGTCTGCATTCGTTCCATGGCGCCACAAATTTCGCAAAACTTTCTCTTCGATTTCGTGGCTCTTTCAGCTCTAAGATGCTCCCTTCAACCTCTTTTCAACCTCCTCACCAGTCCAATGATCCTCAAAATTCTGTACGACGGACGGATGGATTTTTGTGCGCTGTATCACGGGTACAACGTGGAATTAGTCAACGTTATCGATCTTGAATTGGTTGATATCAAGTCACGGTTTATTCGTGGAGAAACACCAGAAAAGCACAAACAGAGGCTGATGAGATGCTTCTCATATAAGCAGGTCAACAATGTACGGTCCGCGTACAAGTACAAAGATGTGCATGTGTTTCAGGGATTAGGATCATGTTTGATAGAGCACGGATGTAAAGCCACTTCTCCTAAGAAACACGGTAAGCAAAGTATAGATTCATATATAGCGAGGACCTGATATATTGCTTCCAATCCTTAGTTGATCATGAATTGTGGATGACCCGTCCTTTACCCAACGAATACCTCCAATACGCAGCACACGACGTCGAAATCATCGATGCTCTCCATTCTCACTTTGTTCAAGCCGGATATATTGACCAAGACATTCCTGCCCAAAGCCAACGCTTTGTCTCCATATGGAGCGATGCTCCTCCGCAGCCTGGAAACAATTACCGCTCTAACCCCTTATTACCTCTTGAAATCCTCAAACCTAACACATCGACGACAACTATCCCTTGTCCAGGATGTGCTCGTAATCTCTCTCCATCGTCGTTCCCTCCCGTTCAATCGGGAAGATACTGTTGGGTCTGTCTCGCCGTCCCACAGTGGCTGCATACGATTCAGTTCAGGAAGGAACAGCGAGAGAAACAAAAAGCATTGAAGGAGGCTATGAAAAATGACGAAGAGATGAAGAAAGGCATAGCGACCAGTGCTATATTCGGTGACGTGCCGACGAATTCAAGCTTCAATGAAAGGCAAATTACAGCGCGAGGGAGGGGAAATTATCGAGGACTGCCTCCGACTATCAGTGATAATTCCACCCGAGGGGGTACGGCCTTCCGAGTTCGGGGCACAAACGGAATGATGGGAACTGCCATTCCTCTTAACACTTCTCATCATGGACTGGATAATTCCACACGAGGTAATACGGCCTTTCGAGGACGGGGGGCGAGCGGAACGATGAGAACTACCAATCCTCCTATTCCAGATTCTTCGAATACCGGCTTGGATAATTTATCCTCAAACGACGCAAGCCTACCAGTAGGTGGATGGCGTAGAAGACAAGCAAGGGGGACTTTTCGAGGCCGAGGACTGTCTCCCCCCGTTAATAATGCCGCCCGCAGTAGAGGAGGTTATTTCGCCCCCTCTATTCCTACCACGCAAACAACTTCTCAAGGACCCCGCGGTGGTGTTTACTATACGCGAGGCAGAGGGAACCGCGTAGACGCGCAAACCTTGAGACGTGGCACAGGATGGAGAGTGAGAGTTAGTCGCGGAGAAGCTTCGTCAGCCACTGCATTGAATGCGAATGAAATCACGGAGTCGTCGTAAGGTGACGCAGGTAGATCGACTATGCACGACGGAAATTTGAGAACATGTATGAATCTACCGAGAATAAGTAGATATGTAAAATATTCTGTATGTCTATATCTGGAATCATCACCCCTTACCCAGTTCCTTCTAGAGAGAATCATTGCAAATCAACAATTTGATACCACTTTGTGATAAAGTAATATATGTGGTTACAGTGCAACGACAAGTAATACTTCAGGCTACCTCAGGTACATCATTTTCAAACATTATGTCGAATATTTGCCAGTGGTCAAGCGAACCGATTCAGATCAAATGAACTTCCACGAGGATTCCATCTTCCTGTTAAATACTACAGAAAGAGTCGTCAACTAGACTATTTCAAACAAACGTTCACAATTGAAGAACGAACCTGCCCTTTTCCATTCTGGAAGCGAAGAACAGTGCCAAAGCCCGCTACGACATGTCCAGAGAGCTTAGCCATATCTCCATCGCGGAGACCGGGTATGCTCAACCAAGGTGCCTTCATGAGCACCTGATAGCAAACCGTTCCATTCGAGACGATCTCTTCAGTTCCGCTGAAGAAGACTCTGAATTGTAGTTCCTGCAGCGCTGGCTGTGGACCCTTCACTGCTAATTCAACTTTGGGCACTTCTTCCGCATTGATATAGTATAACTCTATGGCATTACGCAGGATAACACGAAGAGCGGTCAAAGTTGCTTGGGTGGGGGGGAAAGTGTATTCCGCATTGGGAGATTTAAATTCCACAACGGCTTGGACAGGTCGCTTTGACTCGACTCTCGACTGAAGATGAAGATCCGGGCGACCACTACGAGTATATACGGACAATGAACGCGGGGTGGTATTCACGTCGGATGATGCCAAGTTCGAGTTGGCGGGTAAATTGTCACCAACTGACGTCTGAAAAGATATTGGTCAAACCAAGAATTATGAACCCAACAGCCGGATATGCAATAGAATTCATCGCTCACCGCACGGACAGGTGACGATACAACCTTTGTGAGGGACAAAAAACCCAACAAAAGGGCTGAGCAGACTTTGATGGAAATGAGCTGCATCACAAGAAAGTTGAATTTATAAATTATATGGTAGGTTTTTCGACGACTCGGAAGTTTTTTTCTGACCGACCAGCGGTAAGAGAGAGAGGAGTGGCAGTAACGTGACGAATCGCCGTAACACGAGATGTCGATGAGGATTACTTATGTAGGGTAGTTCGTTGAGAGAATTGTTGGGTACAAGATTTAGGCTATGCATCGCTTCCGTATCATCGCTTTCACCAAAAATGCCGCACGCAAGTTGGGGGCTCTCATCCTTGTATGCTCTTGTACGTTAGCTCCTGTTAGCTCATGACAGAAGTCGCTAGCAGGCCACAGCGATGAGCGGACTGTTGAGCAATATCAGGCCGAGGCTTAGTACCTTATCCAAACAAAGTCAGTGTACCCTTCGTGAAGTCAGGGATCTTTCCCAAGGCATACATAGTACACTGGACATACGTAAACTTGTTGATAATTGCGTCTAAAACCGCGGGCGCTGGGTTCCAATATACAAATAGTGTAAGGGGTAATTATCGAACAAGGAAAAGACAAGCAGAACCAGGAATAGAATACAGATCGATGAATATACATACAATAACCCTCCTGAACAGCAATCCCCGAATCCATGTTCCGAAAAAGTTCGTCAACTATAGTACGCACATTTCACCACATCCTTGGCATGCCCATACCGCCACTCTCTCCCAACATACATTCGCACCTCACACTAACCTCTTCAATACGTTCCTCGATCCAAGTAGCAGAATCAGAACCAATAAGCGTACGCGCAGTCGCTGCATTTGTATTCCGACTCTTCAGGACCTTCTCTTTGGCAGGTACATTTGACAACCCAGACGCCGACGCAGATATAGCAGCAACAATCTCTTGCACACTACCTTCAGAATTTTCCAACGCCGCTGTTGAAGGCATCTCTGATTCTTTATCTTTGGCGGCCTTCTTTTTAGGAACCCCCTTATTCCCATTCTTCGTGAATAAACCATTCGCATGTCCGACTCCTCGCGCAGGAATTCCGGCAACATTCAGAACGATCTCAAGGCTTTTCAATCTCTCGGGAACCACACCATCAATATTCTGACCTTGACCAGTCTTGGGATTACGTCCCTCGATGAGTTCGAGTAAACGCCGAACGTAACCAGCTCCAGGGATATTAGACGAGTCATCCAGCGAACTCCAAGAGTTATAGGATGGCATGATAGGTGGATACATTACGCCGTACGAGTGCGCAGAGGAGGAGGAAGAAAACAAGGCATTTATACCGCCAGTAGTTGCAGGGGAAAATATTGTGGACCCGGCTTTGACGCCAAGCTCGGTGA
Source organism: Lentinula edodes (assembly GCF_021015755.1). NCBI lineage: Eukaryota > Fungi > Basidiomycota > Agaricomycetes > Agaricales > Omphalotaceae > Lentinula > Lentinula edodes. Next base: position 129,094 of record NW_025764378.1, read on the forward strand.
GGTTGGGGAGTAGCCATCCATTAGTCGGTATTTGAGCTGGATTTGGACCTGGACCTCCCCCCATAGGAATGATCATATGGTGCGGAGGAATATACGCCGGGCCTCCAGGGGGTGGTGGGAGTGGTGGGAGCCCAAGATTTCCGGGGTTGAACTGTTGATTAATATGTATTGGCGGCGGCGGCGGGATTCCCCCTGCGAAAATTGCGTTCAAAGCAGCAGCATTGTTATGATTGTTGAGGGTAGGTTGATGGTTAAACCCGACGGTAAATGTGACAACATTGTTGCCTGCCGGAGGTCCAGGGATAGGTCCATGGATCCCAAGGGTAGCGGAACCGGTCATATAGTCTTCATCTGGGACACAAAGTGAACTAAGGAAGTGTTCGATGTCAACGCTTCCACCAGTATAAGGAATATTGTTGACACTCGTGTTCACGTTCGAGGGCCAAACAGGACCCGCATGACCCCCCAAGCCAACTTTAAGACTCTGAAGAGCAGGAAGGCTAGCTAGAAACTGCCAAGAGATGTGGACGACACTAGGAGTAGGAGTGGCATAGTGACCGGGCGGCAAAAATGTCGTGCCCGCGCAGGGGCAAGCCTGAGCAAACTTGAGAGCTTGAAGGTAAGGGTCAGAATCCCTTTCCTTCGTAGCCCGCCTACCGTTCCCGAAGCCAAATGCAATACTGAGTGCTTTCAACTTGTCAGCAGGCGCAGGTGAACCTCTGTGAAGCAAAGCATGGACTACTTCCTCAATATAGGAAAAATGTTGAACTCCATTGGCAGCACCATTTGGGGCCATGGTATGTGAGATACCGCCACGGCCAAGATCGATGTCGACATTGAGTTCCTCTAAAGAAGGAGTGGTGATAGCGCCTGCGAGCTGGCTCATTAAATTGTGGCCGCCGAGCGACAGTTCTTCAAGGAGTGGAAAGCATAACGGAGTATTGCTAGTGAAAGGCAGCGTGGTAGCAGGTACAACGGGAGGCGTCATGCTCGGTAGATTGAGAGAAAGAACACACAGGGTTGATGCATGTTTGGCAAGCATTTGCATTAAAGAACCAACCTGGATAGGTGAGGTAGAAAGAGCTGATATGTAGATAGTGTGCAGAGGTTGTGAAAGCAGAGAAGAGTTCAGTAGCAGAGGTATATTTGTGGTTGAAACTCGTTGAAGAGCAGGCAAAGTTATGTTCGTGATATTTGGCATCCACGTCCAGTCGGTGAAATTGATCATGGACGGTTCGATGGAAGAAATTTCGAACTCTTGTAGTTTGGGTGCATTCCCTAAACACGGTGGCAGAATCATACATTCATCAAAAGTGTTGAATGATTTACAGACGAGAAACTCACCTGAGATCCCTTTGAAAGCCGCAAGGGAGCTAAAGACTCTGTCGTATCGAAAGACGAATCGCTTCCAACGAGGCATCTGTTGCTTCAGATAAAACACGGCAACATGACCCCAACTCTCGGAGCCATTGCCAACGGGCGGAGAATAGCCTCCATCATCCATAAGGGCGCCTGTCCTTCTTCGAGGTCGTCGATTAGCGGCGATGGGTGGAAGAACGGAGGATCCACACTCCGCAGGAATAGCAGCCTTTATCTGAGGAACACGGAGGTATATTTCGATATCAAGAGGCATACTATGGCCTGCTCTTTCCATCCAGAGCCGGATAACATCCGCGCTATCATCGAGTTTAGTTACAAGCCGGATGCGAGTCCAGAGCATTGGAGTTTCGAGAGAAACTATTCGCCAGCGTCGACAAACCGCAGCAAAGATCCAACCGGCTTTCCCTGTGGCATCTTCCTCAAATATGTCTAAGAAGACCGCTCTCAGGAGCTCAGCAGGTACACGACGAATTGGTGCAACCTCTCCGAGAGCACGTCGCGCTTCCTCTTCTAAGGCTCGCTTCTCGCTGTATAGAGTAGTTAGCTCTTGTTTCGCATCCAGAATGGACTGCGATAGCCGACATTTCGCACTGTTGATCTGATTTTGAACGGATGTGATAGTTTGAAGCGTAGTGTCTAAAAAAGATGCCATGCTTCAAGAGTTGCAGTGGGGGAAGGCCGCAAGCAATCAGAAAACCAAAGCCAATTAGTGAAGCATATATATACACGGGCGCTTGTAACAAAATAGCTGTGCAACATTTATTACCTAAGCTGTTTAACGCTTAATTAGGCGCACGCGACGGCGCTTAGGGTTCGAATAGCCAGAATTGTTTTTTTTTGTTTTTTTGGAGTTCCAAATACCAACATCATACCTTTCTTAATGCGTACAGTATCGGTTGATCTTCTATGAAACTTCGCAAAAAAGGGATCGATAGCGATGAGGATTGCCCGCGATAACTAAAATGAACGTGTGAAAATATAACCTCAGGCTTCAGTACAAAATGGAAGAGTACAGGAGAGCCCATTTTCGGATCTCTGGAGACCACTCAGTAAAGCTCTTGTCGATTACAACCTATCTCAGCACCCTCCCTGGAAATTAGTATCCTGGACCTCTCGAAATTCGAAACGGCAACTGGCAGTTCGAGCGCTAGACAACACGTGAGTACACGCGTATAAATACCCTCCTCCGGCGGTTCTTCTTCTTTTTTTTCTTTCTCTTCCTCGACAGTGATTGATAGTTTTCTCAACAATATAGATGGATTCTCAGTCCGACTCTGGAAAGAATGTGATAACTTACCGTGCTTATACCGGCGAAGACGACCTGCCACATGTCATGGCGCTCGTCCAAAGCGAGCTGAGTGAACCATATGTGATCTACACTTTCAGATATTTCTTGTGTCAATGGTAAGCCTGGACATGTAAGGTCTATTCTGTGCCAGCTAATAAAGAGCTACAGGCCCCATCTGGCATTTCTTGCTTATTCGCCCCAGTCCTCCAGTCCTGTTGGTGTGATAGTCTGTAAGCAGAGCACGCATCGAAATAGTTATAATCGAGGCTATATTGCAATGCTAAGTGTGGATAAGGCTTTTAGGAAGAGAGGTATCGGTGAGTACATGAAGTCGCGTTCTTCCCTTTCCTCACAAATTTCTTATGTTAGAATGAAACCGCGCTTTCATCTCATTCACTGTGTGATGGGTGTGTTTTTCGTTTATTTTTCTTTTGGATGTAGCCAGTGCCCTTGTTCGGAGTTCAATTGAAGCAATGAAAGAGGATGGTGTTGAAGAGGTGAGTTCACATACCTGCCACGTATTCTATATCTTTTCGCCTTCGTACTCCTGGAAACAGTGTCCTATTTCTGTCTTCCTTTCTTCCCTGTTGGCATTTAATTTCCGCTGTCTGTCTCCTAAGAATCATTCTTTTCCCAGACCCTTCTGACTTCTCCCGCTTTCAGATCGTCCTGGAAACCGAGTACGACAATGATGCCGCGCTCTCGTTATACGAATCACTTGGCTTCATTCGCGAGAAACGCTTATACCGCTTTTACTTGAACGGCAAGGATGCCTTTCGACTGGTTCTTTCCGTTCCGCCACCCTCGTCCCCTTCACCTTCTGGATCTGATGCGGACGATAGCGGAACTTCCTTCACTGCTACCGGAAGATTCATCGGAGAGAGGACGCATTTCAGGCGTACCGGTGGCTTGGGTACACAGAGGTATCGTGCGATACGAGTGTCCGCTTATTCAGATGAGGAAGATGAACCTCCCAGTGGGCGTTGATACGCTTAGACGATTAAAGGTTCTACATGGTGCTGCCTCTGGCGTCTCACGCGCAATGACAGACGGGTTGTCAAGAGATAGAAGTGTTAGAGATATACTGGAGTTCTGCCAAGTCTCCGTTATGGAGCCCCCTCTTAACGAGGTGTTTGATGAGCGCTGATTATGTGCGTAGGTTCATGGAACTCTGTCTGCGTTGTGGGTGTTCATGGGTGGGTGGCATGCATCACGTCGGTGTTTAATATTCCAGGAAAATCCTCGCTTACTCTTCTTTCTTTCGCCTTTCCCTTTTGGGTTTTATGCTATCTTACTTGAGCTCTTGCTCTATCAGATGTTGACGATTAATCCTTTTCCTACCTTTTTTCCTGCTTTTTTTCCATAGTTAAATCTTACTTTCATTTCCTCTTCCTCCTCTGTTGTAAATACTGAGTTCATATCAATGTCCTCTCCTGCATGATACACATAATTCTCTTCCCATTTCCGGAGATGACATCTCTGTATTCCGTTCCTCCGATTGTACATCTTGTAATTTATTTCCTCTGGCACCTGTATGTTTACCATTGCCCTTTACACTGCTCTAATTTTAGTCCTGTATTAGCCGGGCTTCAGTTACGAAACAAAGTTCAGTGTGAATGCAATGCCACAACAGCACAACCGAGACAATGGAGCATATCCTCACCGAATGTAAAGCACCAGAACAAATAGAGATATGGAAACTAGCCCAAAATGTTTGGGAAAAGAACGGAAAGCAGTGGTCAGACCTTGACTTTGACTTTGGTACCATCCTCTGCTGCGGCCTAGCAGATTTCAAGGACAATAAAGCAAAAAGGTTGCCAGGCAAATCAAGGCTGTTCCGTATATTGATATCAGAATCTGCATACCTAATATGGAAGATTAGGAATGAGAGGGTAATTAACGAAAAACCCCCAATAACTAAGACACAAATAAGGAATAGGTGGAGGTGGACAATAGAGAACCGTCTAAGGATGGACTGCCTACTCACCTCAAAGAAATTCCAACAAAAAATACCAAACAAAGTCGTAAAAAACACATGGAAATGTGTAGTGGAAAACAAACAAGAACTCTCGCAGGCAATCAGAGAGTCCGGGGTTTTAGTGAGTATACGCATTGACATGGGGGTAGGGTACAAGGTATAAAGTATGATTATGGAAGTAAGCTATTTATTTTGTAACTCTCTGACTGTTCACAGCGAGATGGGAAGGGAAAGAAGATGATAGAATAGCGGAGTCTCACACCGTGCGCGTACAAGCGCCAGTGCAGAATGCATTTCCTCGGGGAGAATTTACTTCATGCTCGGCATTATGCCTTGCGATACCAGCGGCCAGAAGGGAACGACATTGTAAAGTTCGCCTGAAGGTACAAACGCTCCAAAAAAAAAACAAAGTTCAGTCCTATAGACTAGTATAGACTACACTGACCGCTGAGCTAGTCTGATCCTTTCATTGTCGTATCCCTTTTGTGGGGTTGGGAACTAGATCATATTAGCACCTATTGGCACTCTGCCTTGCCATCTTTTTCAGTTAACTTTGGATCCACTAGACATTCTAAAAAACATTGAAATATATATGGACAAGATGTGAATCTGATGTGAATTCCTGAAAGGGATTGCATTATGAATAGCTCAAGGAGCCATGAGGTGAGACGAGGTCGAAGTCGGAGTCGATCACAAGACTGAACAATACTAAAGATAAGGAAAGATACCTGTAGGTAGTTACAGTGCTTTGCGTAATTCTTTGCTTGCTCGACTTTTTCCCATCTATTTGTGTTTATTTATTTGCCCAATATATTTTTGCCCCAAAAAGGATTTCAGCAATAGCTTTTCGAAGCCCGACGGCCCAAAAATGTATTGGTCAAATAAGCAACAATAGACACTTGGTAAAAAATCCATACAAGCAAACCTTTTAAAGCACTGTACTCTACTCGCCAACATCGCACCGCCAAATCGGGGTTCAGGGAACGTGCGGGATACTAGATAAAGCCACGGCGCCTAATTTTGACGCAGTAAGTAGTAATGCACAGAATATCTGATCATCAAGGTTAAATGAACTCACAGATGCACGGGCAATTCGGACACTCTACTATCATCCTGTGTAATGATTGTTCATGGATCTGTTAACCTCATCTCGTATGGTACTATATTGTCAAAAGAGCATTGTCTTCCTTGAGACGGTACCAAAGGCTGCAAAGGCTTAGGCTTGAGCTTTCGAAAAGTCAACGACTGATGTACTTACTGCAAAGAGTACTTGTTGAGCCTCCAATGGGCGTGCTTTTGATGAATTGAGAACACTTTTTTGGAACGCATAAATCATGATCTGATCAAATATTGATAATAATGATATTACAGTGATGACAAGATTTGATATCGGCGCTGATCGGCATGCAATGCCGAGGCACTACAATGATTTCGGAGGGGCCTTCAAAGCAGTTGTCACCCTCGAGAACATACATAGATAGATACTGCAATGTTCTGCAATGTTATGGGGTAAGAGGAAAGTTATATCACCCGAAGATCACGTCTTTCCTTTTTCCGACATCATACTCTGCGCCAATGAGAGTACCGTGGTGAACGGGCGAGTCAGTTTCAAGGGTTGAGCGTGAGCCACGGATTTTTTAGACCGCTTCATCATGGAACAAGAAGATGGAAGAAAGGAAAACTGAGCTTCTTACTGGTACTTAGTTACAGGTGATTACTCGCGTACCGTAACAGACCGTAACACGAATCTATTGCTGTGTGAATGTTCCATAAGATCTCGATTTGAATATTCATCAATCATCTTCTTGTCATTCACCCAACAGCTCAAAAGTCAATCTGTTCAGCAGGCTGAATAGCAGATTTCTTTCTTTCCCCTCATACTCGGCTGGTCTCTTTCGAGTTTTGTGTCTTCCCTTTTCTTTCATTCGTCGTTCCGATAGGCCAGGCCAGGCCTGCATTCGTGGTTGTAACTCTACTTCGGAAAAGTTCTTATCATGGCTCGTGGAAAGGTCGCACAGTTCAAGCTGAAGCTGAAGAAGATTGTGAGTGGCACTAGGGTATCAGGCTTTCCATCACTAAAGCAACTCGACTCCTAGTATACGAGGATCACTCGCAATCGTCTGACTGCCGTCTTTTTTCTGTTCGGATTCTTCCATTGTTTTGCGCAGGGAATCATCCAATCTCTGCTTTTCGTCCTCGATTCCCAGTACTACGGTCTCCTGTCCGATATCACCCAGGCGGCAGATATCCCGCCGGCTAATCACACAGACCTCTCGCATGTGAGCGGAGGCTACAGGCTGGAGATGTGTAATTTTATCCCCCATAACTCCAGCAACTGTTCCCCTATATTTGACTCGAGAGACAAGATTATCGTGGAAAATTCCCCGGTCAGTTATATTTAAGATTCTTCCATTAACTAATCCTGACACTGTTCTAGGATGCAGATGCTCAACTTCGTGGAGAAACGGTCAGTATCACTAGCATGGTGATTTCGTCGGGCGTTCATCAATTTCAGATCATAGCACAACTCAACAGTCAATCGTTCAAAATCATCGCTGATGCCCAAGGGCAATCCCAGACTGTATCTCAAGTCGTATTTGAAGCAGATGGAGGCGTTGGATCTGTCAACATGTCCGAATCCTGTACAAGCATGCTACTATATCCCACCCAGCAGTACGTCTCATAGGCTCAACTTTGGACCAATTCTTACCCATTATTCTGGATATTGCTAGTTTCCAGAACAACCGACGAGAAGAGATTGCCTTCTTGTTTCTTCAATTTTGGCTCTTCATATTGTCTATCATAGCGATGATCCACGATTCCGTGCCTCACGTGTGAGTACCCTTCTCTACAAATTCTGGGTTTTGATTGTCAAAAAAGTTCTTTATAGACTGACTGTATTCATTACCCGTATCCTACTCACCGCCTGGTCAATCTACTCGCTGTGGCGTACGGAATGGCAGCAAGCAGTCTTTCAACAAGCCATTGAAGCCCCAGGCACCTCGTGCTCTGCTGCAATGTTCGGAGTCTACTTCTCAACGCGTATTCTATACGAGGTACGCCTTCAATTCTTCATACGTGATCGTTTCATTTGCTAAAAGTCACCTCAAGATTCCTGATATCATTCTAAATTGTTCCGCTCTCGGGATCTCTGCCTTTCTTTCCTGGACTCTGCTTCGAGTGCGGCGATTTTACTCAACGGTGTGTGTTGTTGATATAATGTATTTTTCAGACCTACAATGCGGAAGTCTTTACTTGCGTCGGCGCACCAAAAGCAATCACAAAATTGTACAAGGTGAATTCTCTCTCTGCAGTTTGATTGCTTATTCAAGGCCTATATTCTATTCGCTCCCAGTACTTCTTGGCCCTGCAAGTCTGTCTACAACTCGAAGCTTTCGTTCTTATCACTGCCGCAGCGCTATGGGTCGACCAGCTGTTCAACACATATATCCAGCAAATCTCCGCGCATACTACAGTCTATGAGGTTCTCGTTATCTCGTATGCCGTGGTGAGTTTGTCGTGGCTATGAGTCAATCTCGGTCGTAAACTGAAAGACTATCTTCCAGGCCCTTGGCCCATGGTTGTTGGCGGTATCTATTTTGAACTTGCTCTTTGAAGACATCCAAATGACATTGTCGGTCTAGGCGTGGTTTGGTATCCGTTCTGAAAAACGATTACTTACTCTGGCATTCATTTTTGTGGGAAGTTTGTTCATTCTTGGGAGCTCTCTCATGTTCATCTCCCAAGTCTACCGGTGGCAAGTTCCTTTTACTATTGCTTTTATACCTTCTCACTTGTCGTGAAAACATATAGGACCTTCTATGCCTGGCCATGTCTTGGTTGCTTCATCACTGCTTCACTTGTTCTTCTTGTCGCAAGTGTTGTCCTTGGAATATTGTGCTATACGAATTTCGGTAAAGGTCTTGCACAATATTGTGAGTTCGACGCAGTATTGTCGCAAGTATTCATCACTGATCCCTCTTATAGTGTATGTTGAAGCTAGTCTGTCGTCATCCAACTTCGCGCCCGAGGTTTTCGACCGCGATGTGGAAAGCACCTACATTATCAACTTTGACGACAAAAAACTGAAAGCAAAAGGTCTTCAAGCAGATTTCACCACACATTATCTGCCAACTTTGGGTTCCATTCCTTCTCGAGACAGTGCTTCTTCTGAGTAGGCTCATGTCGCAGCGCTAGCCGCTGTTTGACATTGCTTAATTTACGCTCTTTATGACACGGACATTACATGGATATCGTTGCAGTGTTGTTCGATACAAGATGGCTATACCTGCGTTGTAAAGAATAGACAAGCAAATCTGTAGGATCAGTAGTCGATCAAGCCAGTAGAGTTTGCATCAAAACTGTAGATTCATGTCGGGTTCGATCTCAAGCTTGTAAACTCTTTCCGAGTTCCAGAAGAGGGCTTGTTCTGCAATCTGCACTGCTTCGGCCTCTCTCAACTCCCCGGCTAATACAATCTCGGAGAGAACCTAAGTTGCACAGATTATCACATGTGATGGAGGAAGGTAGTAACGAACGCACGTCGAACAAAGCCTGCCTTGCCTGGATTGTTCCTAAATAATAGGATTCGGGGTGCCAGTGACCATCAGCTGTAGTGTTCTGTGATCAATTGTATACAGATCGAGTAGCAATGTTTTACAGCTCACTCGACCAGAGAATTTTGTTCGTCGGACAGATCTCCAAAACTTCGCGAATGACACTCCTTTGACCAGAACCTGAAATCATTGGAAATATCTAGAAAAGATGTATGCAAAAAGATGATATGCAAGTATCTCAAGACCTTACCTCTCCAAAATCAAGCATCACATTTGGGTAGACCGAGCACAAATAGCCTGCCTCCTTGGTAAAAGGATACGCAGCATGCAATAGAACAAAGATAGTTTGTGGATAATCTTTGATCAAAGGCTGCATGTGTGCAGGCGAGGCGTGTAGAAGAGAGATATCCGAATCACCGAGGCCAGTGTGAAACTGAACTTTGGAGTAGAATTCCATAATAAGTGGATAATAAATCAATGAAGTATAAAGTCGCCTAACCAGGAATATTATTTTCTCCCGCGACACGAAGGGCCCAATGCACGATCCATTCGTTTATTGTTCCATGGGCAAGGCGAACAGAGCCTGTATTCTTAATGTGGAAAAGTACTTGGAACAAACTATCGACGACATAGTCGTGATTGTGTTCGGTTTGAGCTACAGATATCCCAAGCTCTACTCTTGGCCTAATGTTTAGTCCACCACGATAACATGCGATGCTCTTGAACGAGACAACTTCAGGTTTCCGAGCACTATCAGTCAAAGAGGTGTTCAGTTGTTGGAAGAATTCCACAAGGATGGACTGTAATTGATTTCGTAGCCCTGACCCAATGCTTTCGGAAGGATTTTGCAACGCTGATTCGGATGCCAAGAGGGGTTGGAGTAATGGGAACAATATTTTCTGAGAGAGAAACGTTAAGGCAATATTATAGAAGAGTTATTATTACATACCTCCGCTTCGATCTCAATCCGCACTATCCTTTTCGTATCACAACCAAATCTTCTGTGCCATTTCCAATCTTCGCACCACTCAGATACACCACCTAGGCCATCATCCAACAGAATGCTCTGAATACCACACGCCTTCATGAATGTATCGCAAAGTTCATCGTAGTCCATAGCGTCCCGTCGTTGTTTAACCTGCTGCCATAAAGACTGCCCGATGACCTGTTCAACACCTAGCACCTTAGATAGCTGCGCGGCTGCTCGAAAGCAAGCGATCATTTGCGTGGCTTCTTGTTGCAAGGCCAATTCGCTGGAAGTTTCCGATATGATGGTCTCGAATGGTACTTTTCCTCGATATTGGGAACGAAGCAGAGGATGTGCATGATTGTCAATGGCGGGAAAAGTGAAAGCTGTCTTTCGGAGAAGGTCGAGTGAGTTGTGGACGTTCATCATGAGTTTGAAATTCCCATGATCGCTCAGGAGGAAATTCCCATGTTTGTGGACAAAGGAAGAAGAACGGGGCGGATGCGGATGGCTTGCTTCGTGTGCTATATCTTATCAGATAACGACCATCATCGAAATGATCAACCTTGCAGACCTCGAAGCTGCCATCCGAACCGCTCTCCCAGTCTCTCATCTGGAGATCGAAGATCAATCAAGTGGCTGCGGAGAAAGCTATGCGATTGTACTAGTCAGCGAGGCCTTTGACGGGAAAAATACCCTCTCTAGACATCGATTCGGTATAAATCAAATTCCTTTCCATTCTACGTCCAGACCATCCAGAATCACTAACCATCCTCTTGCTTCCAGTGAACGATCTCTTGAAAGCCCAGATCGCACAGATGCATGCTTTTTCGCAGGTTTGATCCAGATGTTCAAAATTCCTGTGGAATTTTCAATAATTGTTCTATCTGATTCAGAAAACGTTCACACCCAAGCAGTATGAGGACTATCTGGCTAAGCAATGCTAGGAAACCTAATATCAGGGGATTGATGTTGATGACGCTGCAGAGAGTGCGAAACTAGGTATCATCTGCTGTTACATCCAACTCGGGTATCGATTGTTGTTTGTTATACAGCACATTGCTATTATATGTACCATTGCCAGTTTTCAAGTACTGCGTGATAAGACATGGGGAACTACTGAAGTATGTAGAATAATGAAAGACCAATATGTTACTAGCGTAATGCAATCCGATCCGTACCACAGAACAACCTTAGCGAGTATTCTCCTTGTTCACTTTCGATGATGATCTACGCCCAGGAGAAGCAGTGCCTTCAGAGGGTGAAGCCAATCCAAAGATATCTAATCCTTGCTTCTGGTTTGTGATTGTCCTCTGCCTCTTTGAGCGACGTAGATTCTCTCCGCCATACCGAGGCGAAGCACGATGTTCCGCACCGATTTCGAACTCCTCCGTAAGAGCCTTTCCGATATCAAGGCCGACGACGCTGGCGCTGCGGCTTTTCTCTTTCCGGACTTCCTTCTTGCTTCCGGCAATACTTGGTTGTCGCTTTCGCTTCTCCTTCGTCGGCGTCTTGACCTCAGCTTGCTCTCCGATGGCACCATCTACGGCTTCAGGAACCGGATTAGACACTTTCTCATCGAGGTCAGGATCCGGAACAGATTGAGCAGTGATAGGACCACTAGGAGAGATAATGCTCGCAACGGACACGTCTCCATTTACAGACAAGTGTGTACTATTTTCCTCTTGGTTATCAGCGTGTACAGGCGAAGACGATGCAGGATATCCAAATAAATCTTCTGCTTCGGCTCGCGAAAGCTTGGAAGTGCATGGCTCGGGCTCGTTGAGTGCACTTAAGGATAAATTCGAAGAGAGGTTTGACGTCGAGACAGGTAAGAGAGGTTGACGAAGAAGAGAGATACTTGGGTGACTCTGCGGTAGGTAGGGACTCAGCAGCTCACTGGGAACCAAGGCTAAGTCAATACTAGATTGCTGGCTATGATCGTGTATCTGCAACGGTGGTTGCAAAAATGGTGAAGAAACTGGATGGTTGCAAGATTCGCTTTCGGTTATAGAAGGGCTTTGAGAAACGGTGGCTGGATTATATGCGTCAAGAACAAGCGGATCAAAGAGAGGACTATCCATGAGATGCTCCACATTTGAGGGCAAGAGACTCTTCATATCTACGGAAAATGTTTGGGAAACAGGAGAAGGTGTATTAGATTCATTTTCGGCGAAAGAATGACTTTGAGATTGCATAGAAGCCTGCATGTTCGAGCCAAAGAGAAGATTAGCGCATAGTGAGAGCTCGAATTCGGCCGCGGCGCGAATCGACTCGGACTGAACGACGTTGAAATTCGGCTTTGGATAGTTCTGAGCCTGGAAACGACACGAGTCTGTCGTGAAGTGAGATACAAGGAAAGAGCTTCGTGGTGTTGACCAAGTTGGAAAAGGACACTCCCGCGGAGGACCGCAACCTATACCAGGGGATATCGTCCCACGCGAGAGAGGGGCCCCGCTTGCTGACGAACGAGGATCCAAAAATTGCGAAGATGATTGAGCTTGTATACTGTAGTCATCTAGAGACGTCGTGAATGGCATCGAACGACACTTTTCGGCGAAGAGCGAGAGATTCAGTGTTTTGGGCAAAGTGGTGACTATAGTTTCATCGGACTGCAAAAGTTGGTCGATCGCCGCCATCCTCACTATATTAATTAGTCCAGTCCACAAGTATAAGATAGATTTACATACATTGCATGCCATATCCGCAGCATTTAATGACCTGCGCTTCTAACAAATCGAACAGCGAGCTGACTGCCTCGCAGCTTTCTGGAACGTAATCGACAAAGGAGAGTATTGACAAACGGACTATGGGAAAAACACGGGAGATGAAAACGACGACAGCCATCTATGAGTGATTTAGTGAGCACGATAGTTAGTACAGTTGTGGTTGATCGCAGTAATTGGTGTTCTTCACCTCTACAACATCTACAAACTATTAACAAGAGTTATTCCACGCGTCGAACACGAGACAAACACAAAGAACTGACCAAACCTTGTGTTGATTCGATGAGATCTTGGAATTCGGTATTTTTGAGGAGGGTAGAGACATATCCACAGGTTGAAACAAAGTCCTTTTCATGAACGACGCCGCCGCAAGAAAACTTGTAGAAAACGCGTCGAAGAGCAGAGTACAGGACGTCTGGAGGAATGGAGCCAGTGGTCTTGCTAATTTCAATTGACATGATGGCGGATTTGAGGAGAGGCTTGGCTACTTGTAATTTGAAAGACTTTGAAGAAGAGTTTGTTGAAGCGAATAAGTAGTACTTTGGTAAGCGCCCATACACACATGCGCTTCATTACCAGCGCTTAAAAGCAACTACTTTTGAGATGGTATTCCAACCACCCTTCCCGCCTTACGATCCTACTGATAAATCCGGGTAAGGTTCATGGGAACCTAACATTTCCTCAAAGCTGATCCAAATACCTATGCAGTTTCTCGTGCGTTGTCCACATACACCCTCTGGCTGGCTGCCAGTGTTATTCCAGTAAATTCTGATTCGGCAATCTCTTCATTTACTATCTTTTACAGCTACGAAACCGTCGTGAGGCGCTGGCCAATCATCCTCACAGGAATTGTCGATCAACTTCATCGCGAGAATCATGACTTGCATCTAGTAGTACAAACCCCGGATGATGATCCTGAGCGGAAGCAACGTCTCGAAGCTAAAATCGCGGAAGGAAAGACTATCATCGAGAAAATCAGTAAACTGAAATACGAGATGGCTAGAGATCATGTCATGGAGTTGCGTTTCCCCTCTCCATTTCATCGAGGCATGCCTAAAGACAAAACTAAATTGGGGTTACAGGCCAATTCCATCTGACGGCGAACCGCATGTTGAATTATACAACACTGAGCTAGAAGAACTAGCTAGATCTTCAAAGAACTCTTGGTTCACGGCACCTTGGCTCTATGCAGAGTGCGAAATTTCTCTCACGAAATCCGTGCATTCGGAGTTGACTGGAACATGATCTCGCCCCCCACCTTCCGCAGATGTTATCTGTACGCCATATACCCTAGTATTTTTGGGTAATCTACTTACCATCTCTTCCGGAAACCCTTCTATAGATATCGTCTCCTACGGTCATACTTCGTCCAAACCACCCATTGGCGAAACTATGATCCCTTCCATGCTCAGAAATTAGACGTTTTTGCAAAATCAGGCCCTTCGATATACGGTACGCACTGAATATTGTACATAATTTTAGCCTGCGTTTCGAAACTCCCTTTTTTCCAATCTTTGCTCATGGATATCCCTCACTGTCCAAAGGCATCGCAACGATCATGCACGAACTAGAGAGCGAAAAGAGTGCTTTAGAATCTGATCCGACGAAGTTGAAGGTATTCTTCCAAGAGATGATGCAGATGTGTTTATGGTAAGTCTCCGAGCTTGCGTGTTAATATTTTAGAAGACCAAATCCCCCTCTGATATTACGCATGATGATTGATCATGTTTGCAGGGGAAATGCAACAGTATGTCGACGTCAAAAGTCCTCATTGTGCTCGCATAATACACATAGTGACTGAGCTATCCTTATCACCACTCCCTCCCCCATTCTTCTGGCTTCAATCGATCCTATATCTATTTAGGACCTATCTCTCCTTACCCACATGTCCCTTGTCGACATCGAGAATCTGCAATCTGTAGGCAAAGACATGCAAGCTGCTCGGAAAAAATTCATCATGCGCGATGATCAGGAGAAGGCTTGGGATCATCTACAAGCAGTGAGAGATGGTAGAGTGGATTTTGTGTTGGATAACGGTACGCTCATTTCTCTATTTTCATTCATCGCTGGATGTTGCTGACTAAACTGATAACGGTGTACTACGACTGCTACCATTGCTATATTTACTATATAGCTGGTTTCGAAGTACGTCACGGTCTTCCTCGTCTTTCATGACCTCAATATAATGATGTTGACCAACTAAAAAAACCAATCAACAAACGCATAGCTATTCACAGACCTCGTATTTGCCGATTTTCTCGTCACCTACACTCCATATGTCTCGAAAGTAGTCTTTCAGTGAGTTACATTCTGTGCAAATTCCTAAACTCGCAAAATTACATATTAATCCTTTTCTTTGCTCTGGCAGCCCCAAGCTAATCCCATGGTTCGTCTCTGACGTGACGCCTCCCGATTTCAAAGAAACTATCGAGTTCCTGTTGGATCCGAAGTCGTTCCTTTCCGATATCGCCTCTACTTCAACAACCACTTCACCAAGTCAACCTCAGCCCTCGGTAGAACAACAGCAACATCTGCGAGAACTCGCGGGCCGCCTGAGGCGATACGTGTCAGAAGGCGTGTTCGAGTTGTCGGTTCCCAGTGGAACAGCTCTTGGGGGAAGACATACCACTGCCACGCTAACAACACCATCAACGAAAGAGTCACCTCTCGCGCAATTCTGGACTGCCCCCGTAGCGTATTGGGACATGGCCACCTACGATCAGGAGTTGTATGAATTCTTGGGGAATAGTGATTTGGTTATATTCAAGGCGAGTCGTTTGTTATGTATACAGATCCGAGCGAACCACGCCGAACTTAGTAAATATTTACCAACTTGAACCTTTCTTTGCTTTTCTGTGGCATACACAGGGCGATTTGAAGTGAGTCTCTCACAAGGTGTCTTTAATACTTGCCGGAATTGGAACTGACTTGTAATATTTGATGCTACCCCCTCCTTCAACAAATGAAGCTATCGAAAGTACGTACCCCTACATTCCGTTACATGCCCTCACGATTCTTTTCATGATATCAAGAGAGACTAATCTATTCACTTATATAGATTAACGGGAGACATCCAGTGGCCTTCCTGGACCCCTTTCGAGGAAGCTCTAGGTCAGCATTGTTCATCTGAGTTGTCTACTGTTTTGAGCGTGCAATACGATAACTCACGCATTTATTTGTATGGATATCAGGTCCCCTAGCTGGATCCTTCCCTCTCCTTAGTCTACGCACCAACAAAGCCGACGTCGCTGTGGGGTTGGATAAAGAGGTTTTGGCACAGACGGAAGAGAAGGATGAGAAATGGAAGGTTAATGGAAAGTGAGTGGTTTGCCTCTATGTTTTTTCCTCCAGGGCTTATTGAATTCCTTCTCTCTTACTTGTCTTTATAGGTTTGCGTTGATCTCTTTTTTGGGCAAGAGATCAGAGTAATAGGATTGGACTGCTACTGGCTCAGGCTGTTTCTCCAACAGAAGCGAATTGTGTCACACAAGGTTGAAAGGCATGCGTAGCTCTCCTATTGGAACTTACCATTTGACAGATTACAGTAATTGAACCCCATGTTGAACTTGTTGCCGCAAAGTTTCCTAGAGTCTCCTCCGAGACCTGAGTGTTTAGCTATTAGATACACACTGAATACACCCAAAGACAAAAATGTCCGAATACAATGTTCCGGGGATCCCGTCTCCGGTTCCGGACGCGAACACATGATAAATAATGCATAAAAGCATAATTATAAAGGCTGGAATCCCTTTCCGTATCGAACAATGTCATTGTCAGCATCCTCTTTATCCCAACTTGAATATCCGGGAATCTCTGGTCCAGCGTTGGCTGCGCTCTCCTCTCTAACTGCGAGCGATATATTATGGATCAAATCTCTTCCAAAAGCAGAGCTGCATGCGCATTTAAACGGCTGTGTGCCGATTGAGGTGCTGTACGAGATAGCTGGATCGTCCTTGAATTATTTCTCATCGGGTCCACCTACTGGTACTGAAGCTTTGAACAACTCTGTTCTCACCCGCACCGAAATCCTTTCCGGGTTAGAAACTTTATCAAATTTCGCTCTAGACGACATCCACGAGTTTTTCGGCGCGTTCCGCACGATATACGCGTTAATTTCGACGAGGAAGACCTTAGGGGCTGCTACAAGGGCTGTGTTGCAAGGTTTTTTGGATGCTCCGAATAAGAGGAAGGGGAACAACATCAGTGGGTTAGAGGGTGGGTTGACGCCAGACGATTACCCTGAATGCACCTACCTCGAGCTGCGCACTACACCACGACGTACACCTGCGCTTTCTCCAAAAGAATATCTTGAGACCGTGTTGGATGAGGTGGAGAAGTACCCAAGGGACAGGGCTGCATTGATTGTTAGTTTAGATCGCAGGATGGGGGTGCGTAAAGAGCTTGCAGCCGGAGAGGAAAGGATAACAATTGAAGACACAATTGACCTTGCTATACTGTTAAAAAACTCGGGTAGGAGAGTTGTTGGCGTAGATCTATGTGGGGATCCTTTAGCAGGTGATATGTCCCTCCTTGAACCGTTTATAGCAAAAGCCAAATCAGCTGGGTTGCGTGTTACGTTGCATATTGCTGAGACTCCAGGTAACTCAGCCGCTGATACGCTCCAGCTCCTTTCATATGCCCCGAATAGACTCGGCCATGCGACATTCTTGGATGAACAAGCGAGGGACCTAGTGTTAAAGGACCGGATGCTGGTTGAAGTGTGTTTAAGTTCGAATATCATGTACGTGGACCCATTTTCATATTTAATATGCGATATTTATTATAATTTTGACCCCCAGATGTAAAACCGTTCCCAACCTCTCCTCACACCATATCAGTCATTACCTCGATCGAGGACATCCAATTGCTGTTTGTGTGAGCTCTTTTTTCTCGCTTTACCCCCAAAACGTCTCAAAATAAAAAACAGACAGACGACACCCTCCCCTTTCGCACTTCTCTCACTGCCGAATACGCTCTACTCCTCGCCCTGCCCCCGCTTGGGCTCGGTCTGACGAGGGAAGAGGTACAGAAGGTCGCAGAGGGAAGTATCAACGGGTCGTGGATGACAAGTTAAAAGTGCAGGAACTCATCCGTCCGTTATGTAACCCATCCAACTGTGGCCTCCGGCTTCAGGAACCAATTCTGACTGACCAGGACTGACCCCAAGAAAATTCACTGAATATAAGGCGCCCTCATGATATACATATATATGCACGGGCCAAACGACAGTGAGTTTAGACTTCGCTAGTACTTCGCTGGTCCAGGATTCCATCGATCACGCATGTATGTAAATGATGTTTCAAGTTAAGTTTACAATTGAACCCACCCACTTCGCAAATTTGGATGGGGTACTGTCGTATTTGCCTGAACGCGTCGGTTTGCGGTTCTTGGAGGCGGCACTGCAGAAAAGAAAGTATATTATCTTCCGAAAGTTCATCACCACAACTTCACCTGGGGGGCCCAGATGTTAGGTAAGTACATATTCGTTGAGTTTCAAGGGAGGATCTAGCCTTCCAAGTATAACCGTCATATACGAACCGTCGTGATGAACAGGTTGCTGTGAACTATATGAGTTGGAAGAAAATCGACCAAGAGCCGAGCCTTTTGAGGCCTGAACTTACTGAATTCTCCAATGTTGATTGTCGTTATAGCGGATATGTTCACGGGATATCCGGAGGTGTGCAGTACTAGGGGATCATCATTGTTCAAATCGCAAAGAGTATGCGTTGCGAGTGACCGCACGCGGTGGCCCGCCGGTGCTATAGTGACAATATAAAACTCACCAAGCCTTTTTCTTCCTCTCTTTCAACCCACCCTGGCTGGTTTTTTCTTCTTCTTGTACTCACAGTATTTTCTTCATTTCATTCTCTTCCTTTCCAATTATATTTCCCTCGTTTCAAGTAAATTCTCCTGGCTGCGCCCCCGTTCAATCTAATTCAATTCTGTCGTCGGATGATTTGCATCTTCACTGGGAAAATCGGAGAATGTTGAATTTGACTAGTCAATCCTTGCGAAACTTTGCGAAGCAGGCTCTTCAACGGAGTAGGGTGAAGTTGGTGGTAAGTACGCCTTTTTGCTCATTTATTTGTGTGTGTGTATAGCGGGGGAACTTTGTCGCTTAATGTTATTCTTCATATAGTACCAACGAGTCACCCTAACCAGATTCACCACTCTCTTCTTCTTCCTCGCACTCATCAATTGCATCATTCTCATCATCCTGCAAAGCATCGCGTTCACCGATAACGAAGCCGCGTCGGAAATTATCTCTGGGTTTTTGACACAGGCGAATATCACACAGACTCGCGTCGTCTTTATATCGGGCGATGAGCTGTACGAGTGCAGTGACATACCGCAGCGCGGGAATAGTGGTTGTGCGGTGTTGGTCTCCGCCGACGCTGATAACGCGAACGTTTCTAGCACCAAGCCTCACAATTCTCGTCGACAAGCTCTCGATGAGTCCGAGGTCTCATTCTTATCCGTCAACTTAACAAAGGTACGTTGATCGTTGCGACTCCCTTTGATGATAGCAAGTACTGAATCAAAGATTGTGTACCCTTTTTATACTGCAGCGCCATCACAAGGTACACGCAAAGACCGAGGTGGATATGAACGGCCAAATCGATGGTTTGCAGTTGGACAACGGACAATCTCTGGATCAGACGTGTTTACAGTCTTTGATCTGGTTGAACGACGTGTGAGCCACGATTTCGATTATGATCATCATTATTTTGTGTTTATATTGCCCCGTTTCTTGTCATATTATTTTCATTATAATAATGTTTCTGCTGCATCCGACTCTAATAATGTACCTATTTTTACTTATAGCATCCATGATTCGATGGCTGAAGATATTGTCACGCTGACGTTCCAAGTTTGGCTATTGCTACTATCGTTCGTCACGGTTCGTTCCATATTCCACATTCCATGAATTCTTCGGGCTCACGGCTCTTCTTTATTTTCATATATAGATCCTAAACGAATCCCTCCCCCATTTAGGTGCAGCCATTGCAGGCCACGTCCTAGTAACCGCCTGGGCCGGGTACCGACTCAACAACACATACAAGCTTCAAGCGCATTACGAGACCCTCATCGTCCAACAAGCGTGTAACGACGTGGATTTTTTGGGAAGCTGGTGGAATGTTAGAGCAGACCATACGGTATGTAAAATCATTCTAATACTATATGCTCTGGAATGGATTTTCGATATACTTGCAGCTCAAAATCTTTGTGTTTGTGTTTGTTTTCGCAGATCCCTATTTTGGTATTCAATGCTGTGGCTTTGGTACTTGCGACTTATCTCGCTTCGAGGTTGTACAAGGTAAGTGCGATTTAAATTCTGTCACCATCCCACTCGGAGTCGTGCTAGGTTTCACTCTTTTACATACATAGCCTGAACGTGAACATAAAGCTCTACTAAATCACACACTCTCTACTTAATCCCAGGTCTATGCACAACAATCCTTCAACCGCGTCGGAGCCTCCTCTCGAATCCACAATATATACCGGGTAAGTTGTAACCCATTCGAAATTGTGTTACTAAATCCTAATTATCATCTCAATCCTCGTTGTTACGTTTCATTATGTAGCTCGCACTCGTGTTATCAGTCTGCGTTCAACTAGGTGGCTTCTTTGCCATCGCCTCAACCGCGATGTGGCTCGACAAGGCATCTTCGGGAACGATCAAAAGCGTCGCGCAGCATTTGAGCCTATACCGTGCAGTGTTTTCGACTATGGGTGTTGTGAGTAAGGCCCTTTTCCTATACCCCCCCCCCTCTTTCTATTCTATATTCTATACTCCGTTCGAAAAAAATTTCTGAACCAATTTTTCTTCGTTTCGATAGCTCGAGCTCCCCTGGGCAATTTTGGTGAGTCGTACATATGTTCATGCTCATAGACAACTCACTTTGGACAAACGGACCTCTTCGATTTAACTAGGGTTGGACATATGTTCGTCGCGAGGACCGTCGGCAGTTTATTGTCTTTGCTGGCATTTCGCTGTTATTATTAGCAAGCTCGAGTGGGATATTTGCTAGTCCTCGTAAGTTATTTCCACCTACATCAACTCAAAGATCGTGGATTCACTCTCACACCTTCACACCTTTCTTTTTTTCCTATCCAAAAGTGTATCAATTCATCTTCCAAACATGGCCTTTCTTCGCAACAATGACGATCACTTCGTATCTCTTGATTGTCCTCACCTCAATATTGGGGGTCTGGTGTAGGACTCAGTTTGGGAAAGGATTGTCCGAATTTCGTACGCCGTCTTATCTTTTTTCTACTGGTTGCTTCCTTAATTTAAATAAACCACCCGCCCACCTTCGTTTGCTTGTGCTTGTTTTCAGTCAAGGAGGAAGAAACACCTGAAGGAGCAGATTTTGCACCCGTGTACTACGCTCCGGAAAAGTTCAAACTTGATTTGAACAGAGCCCAGAGCAGCTTTGACTCTGAGGAGAAAGATCGCGAGCTTCCCGTTGATTCCCTACCTTTCGCTCTCGCGGCTCATCGCCAGCCTGTTCAAAAACCTCCCCGTGCAAGGTTCAGTTTCCACTCAAGGTACAAAACATCTTCAGTATATTCCGACATGAATCGGGGGACTGTGAAGCTTTCTTCCACACCTCCCTTGTTTCGGGACACGCTTTCTTCAGTTCGGGACACTCTGTCTACTCTTTCGAGTTTCTCAAGTCTATCCCCGATATCTGAGCGTTCTCCTCCTCCGAGTCTTCCGAGTGCGTCTCAAAAGTCCGACAAATTTGTGCGCGATTCTCGGGGATCGGCGTCGCACTCCAACATCGTCGCCGACCAAAATGAACACACTGAACGCACAGGCGACCACCCGGAGTATCACGGTTCCCCCATCAGCAGGTCTCCGAGTGATCGTGCAAGGGGTTTGCCTCGTAATCCTAGACCAGTGAAGGATTGAGCTTCTTCCTCGAGTCCGGAAAGCTCCAGTTCAATGTGTGATGTGTAAGCCATGATTTGATCTCTGATGTGTTGGCTTGATACAAGCTATTCATCAAAGCAGCTTTTGGGGCCTGTGTGTTACTAGATCTTGGCTGTAAATTTTGGATCTTCACTCGAGTACTGTAAGATAGCTATTTGGAAATGGCCATTGTCAGGCAATTCAAAGTGGTTCATTCAAAGTGGTTCGTTCGGTGGCTTGCTCCAGACATGAATCTTGGCCAACTTGGTCGATCAACATTTCTCTCTTCATCCACTAACATAGCTTTCGTCTCTTAGCAATGATCCATGCACACGTCGAGGATAGCGTCCAGATAGGTTCCTTCGAAACTCCGTCGATTCTGCTACTGCTTCTTTTTATTCAACTATGCTGAAGAACATCCATCTTTGCTTCCTCCATAGCCTTGCGACTCCTTCTCATGCACGATCATCCCACTCTGAGTCAATAGAAGTACCTTCTTATGAATGGAGTTATTCAAGTCAAACACGCCTCGACCGGCACCGCTTGGAATCAATTTGTTGTCTTTTTCATTGCTTTTGAATGCTGGGATTGACTCTTTCTACGTACTAGTCTTCGACGGCGACAAGTTAGGCACCTCTTTGTATGATTCCGTGGCTCTACTACGATCTCTGCGATCTGATTATTGATCGTAATGAAGATGGTCGATAACACAGAATGTAGCGTGATTTGCTCGAGTTGTGCCTGCAACCTTCCATAAACATGTGAAGTCCAGTCGAAATTTAACCCTATTTTACTCCAAAAAACGGTTGTGCCACATACCTACTTTCTCTAGCTTCTTTGCTGGGCATGCCAGTATGATGGCAATCCGGGGACTTCTCTGTGCATGGCACAATCAGGATTCATCCACTCCACTCCATCTTTGTCAACGTTCACAGTTCACACTTTGGATACTGTTGATGATACTCATTTAGTGCTTCAGGCTCCTGCTTGTTCCTTGGCATTGGTCTTCCAAGTAAGTCCAATTTTTTTGTCATGAAACTTCTCAATAACAGATTTTTCTCGCCAGACTCAGAGTATAAAGCGTTGGTCACAAATGGCAAAAACGAGGAAAACGATAAACATCAAATTTGATCACGTCTTTTATTTTCTGATGACGAACAATCATTTCATATAAGCTCAACCGCGGCACATTTCCTCTGTGCTAATCCTGCAGTTGACTTTCAACGTCCGACTCCGAAACTATCTATTGCTTCCGCTGCTGCTTCTTACCGCGTACATAGTTGACTGACTGTAGTCGGGTATCTCAACTCAATGATGACTCACGATCCTGTTGAATATTGATGACCTTGCAGTGTTAAGTTATTTCCTACATCCACAACGACGCAGCCTCAATTCCTTCCAGACAGAATACGATGCACAATCATCTTGTCCGAATCAGCGCGTAGAATTGCAAGTTCTCAAGCTTGTAGTAACAACACATCCTCAGATTGGTCCTCGAAGGCAGTGCGTCAGACTCTGGTCAGACTAGTACTCCTTTTTATATGATTTCCGAGCTTCGCTGCGATGATCTTTGTGATCTGATTATTTAATTGTAATGAAGATGTTTCGAGTTGATACCACAGAAACGACCATATCATGTTGCCCAGTGAAACCTTCACATAAAAATATGAAGTTAACTCGACGTCTACCCCCCAAAAAACGGCTCTGGGCCCCCCTTGTTACTTCAATTTTGAATTGAGGCATGGTTCACGTTCTGTTAGCCAATGTTCAGCCATCGAGTGAAGGTGAGGGACTGGTGTATGATTCCATCCACCATACTAACATGCCTCGCAGTCGCAAAGCAGTTTCATGCTGAAACTACAACTTTTGTGGCTTTGCAACTTACAGGTTTAGTTGGTTCCATCATCACTTTGGTTGCGGCATCATTTTCTTCCGTACCTCGTCAGGCCACTTGGTACAACTTTTTCATCAGCTGGATAGTGTATTGCGCATCCTACCTACTTCTTTTTTTTGCTGGGCATGCATATGATGAGGATCCTGGGATTTCTCTGTGCATCGCACAGTCAACATTGACTCGCTCCGCTCCTTCTTTGTGAGGGTTAATTCCGAATGCCTTTCTTACTAGAAACACTGTTAATAATAATACTTATTCAGTGTAGCCGCTTGTTCCCTAGCATTGGTCATTCAAGTGAGTCCATTTTTTTTGTCATGGAGCATCTGAAATAATGACGCATTTTGATCTTCGAGCTCTATCTCAATACTCAAGGAATGCTTGCAGGGAAAGCTGTAAGAAGAATGCATTATTGGCGCATAATGGTGAATGATTTTTTCTGTTGCTTTACTACCATTGGTTTCTAATGTTTTTACCATTACTCCCTAGCTTATAACCACTCCTTATATGATCTTAGTTGTCCTAATCATTGAATCATTGAGTGTGAGATTTAGTTCTATGTATACCTTGACGGAAAATAGTCATTCATTGCATGTCCCCAAGTTAACCCTTACTAGACCAGAAGCCACGTTTACCTCCATCTCATATTGTAGCGAATCAGATTTTCATCTTCCGTGTGTTGTTTCGTACACCATTCAAAAAAATCAAACTCCTAATTTCTTTTATAGCAGCAGCATTAACGCGGCACTTGTGATTACCTTTGTGGTTGCATCTCTTGTTTTGAACTGTGAATAGCCGAAAAATATGTATTCGGTTACTGCTAAGGTGCTCAAACTTTGTTGTAGTGCTTCTATGCCTATCTTTCCGCAAACACTGGTTATTTTTGCGGGGGAGCATTTACAGGTCATTGTTTATCCGGATGTCAGCTTTCACCATTTCCAGCCTCGTTGGCGCAATGCAAGTTGCGAGTTTTCCCAAACTCCCTTATGCACTGATTCTTTTTTGTGTAGAGCTGGTCTGCTATACTTTTTTCTGAAGTTCATTGATGCAAATAATTCAGAAGAAGGCCTGGTTCAACTGGATATCATCTTAGCAATATGTAAGTAAGAATTCATCCTGGGTCTCAGATGAATGGTGATAATTTACTTCATATGATCAACAGTACCTGTTGTTGCAATCATCATTTTTGGAACTCACAAAGTAAGTACATAAATTGATTTGGAGGTTGAGAATCAATTAATAAATAAATGGACACCATATATCATTCTATCATATGATGATTTAGGATCTTCTCAACGTATACCTTTTCTGGAGAAAGGATGGACCACAATTTTCAAGCGCAAAGACGGAAAAACCCTTGCCACCAATACCAAGGTATCACATTGATTCCATTGAATGACATCGTGATTTCTTACCTCCCCAGCCAAGGGGGTGCCGCAGGAGCAGTGTAGGATCGGTGTCTATCACTGTGATTGTATTATGTTGTTAACAATTGTACTAATAGCGAGTACATACATATACCAGGATATGTTATGAACACTCCCTGTACAATTTAGGTCGATAGCACAGGGCTTCACCTCTTTCGTTGACATGCATTTGTGTTAAGATCATGTACACCGTGTAACCGTGCCAGAGGCCACAAGGTGTCTAAGTGCGGGAGGTCGATGTCATGCCCTGCCTGCAACCAGACCAGCCCCAGTACCAGCCACACATTGTCACACACTCTAACCACCTCCTGCACTTCCCCTACACCTCCCCAAGTACCATCATGCACCTCCCTCCTGCACCTTCCCCACACAAGTACCACCGTATACCTACCCAAACGTCCTTCACTGACACGCTGTCATACCCCGACCGCCACCAGACCCATCTCAGCACCAACCAGAAGCTCCCACATGTCGTAAACCCCCAAGACAGATCCGTTACCCGAGCGCCTGATGACTTCCCCGACACACGTACCACTGCATGCAATCTTTCCGAAGTTTGCGGTGCTTATGAAATACTTAGGAAAGACAGCCGAAAAGCGCCGGTAACATAAGTAGCCGGATTGATGCAGCGCTAATTAAAAGCTTATGTAATACGGGCGTTACAGTATTATTAAAGAGGCGGCGTTGAATTATAATGGTCTTATGGAACTATTATGGACAATAGGATAAGATTTAGATAGGAAAGGGTGGACTTTGATTATACAAAATGAAAACTTATGAAAATGGGTGAACAATAAGCATAGTATAAGTTAGATTTCTTATTGTGGACTTATGAAATATTTAGTCAAAACTTATGGAATTACAATTGAATAATTAGTAAATGGTACATAAGATAAGATTTGATTAAGTGGCTGCAGATAATAAAAAAGACAGTGAATAATTATGTTGTGACTGTGACGGGTAGGTATTGGATAAGAATTGGTTATGACTGGTGTGAAAATGTAAAACTTAGGAAAATAATATTCAAAACTAACAATACACTTATGAAATTATGACAACAAATATTCAAAACCTTGTAACACTCAAGCAAGGGACATCTGCAAAACATGTATGTTCGGCTAATCATCTGAGAGCAGCTGAGAGCGCTTCCCAGCAGCCAAAGCACCCAAAGCAAGTTAAAAATCTTGCTTTCGGGGCTTTCGGTGCTGGAGAGCGCTCTCCAGCTAGTACCCTTGCTCTGGCGGACATACAGGTTTTGCAGATGGAGTAATGAATATAAATTTCATGCTAAGAAGTGATGTGTGATGTAACTAACTGTATGCTATGGAATAATAGGAGTAATGAATGTGAGGCATGGAGTAATCATTTTCTGGACTTGTGGAGCAATGAGAGCAATCAGGGAATAATGAATCAAGTATATAGTAATTATTTTCTTGACTTTGGAGCAATGAGAATAATTGATATCATGTGATAGAATAATAGCAGTAATGAATATGAAGTATAGAGCAACTGTTTTCCAGATTTTGGAATAATTGACTTGTGGAACAATGAGAGTAACTGACCTTATGCTATGGAATAATAGGAGTAATGGATGCAAGCCATAGAGTAATCATTTTTTAAACTTGGAGCAATCAGGGAATAATGAATGTGAGGTATAGAGTGATTATTTTCTTGACTTTGGAGCAATGAGAATAATTGACTTGTGGAATAATGAGAGTAAATGACTTTATGGTATGGAGTAATAGGAGTAATGAATGTGAGACATAGAGTAATCGTGTTTTAGACTTGTGGAGCAATGAGAGCAATCAGGGAATCATGAATAAAGTATAAAGTAATTATTTTCTGGACTTTGGAGCAATGAGAATAATTGATATCATGTTATAGAATAATAGCAGTAATGAATGTGAAGTATAGAGCAACTATTTTCCGGATTTTGGTATAATTGACTTGTGCAACAATGAAAGTAATTGACTTTATGCTAATGGAATAATAGGAGTAATGGATGCAAGCTATAGAGTAATCATTTTTAGACTTGGAGCAATCAGGGAATAATGAATGTAAGGTATAGAGTGATTATTTTCTTGACTTTGGAGCAATGAGAATAATTGACTTGTGGAATAATGAGAGTAAATGACTTTATGGTATGGAGTAATAGGAGTAATGAATGTGAGACATAGAGTAATCATGTTTTAGAGTTGTGGAGCAATGAGAGTAATCAGGGAATAATGAATCAAGTATAAAGTAATTTTTTTCTGGACTTTGGAGCAATGAGAATAATTGATATTATGTTATAGAATAATAGTAGTAATGACTTCTCTAAGATTCAGTAAGAGACAGGGAAGACATCAGCCAACTATTCATGCATGTGAGACAGGCCAATAGACATACTCACCTGGCACTGGAGGCTAGGACACATTGGGATACGCCGTATACTATGCAGGGCCAACTGGAAGCTCATGGATGGACTGAACATAACAAAGAAGGAGGTTCACGGAATGTGCGAAAAATTGTCTATACGGGAAGGCCATGAAGCACCCGTTCGATGAGATACTAACCCACAGATCAGAAGTGCTGGAAAGGGTACTTCTGGATCTGTTTGGACCCTTGAGAATGCAAACTTGTGGGGGGGTGAGCTACCTAATGCTCTGCACCAATGGAAAGCCGTCATTCCAGGTACCATATTACCTGACAAACAAGCAGAAGGAGACCGGACTAAAAACGTTGCACAAGTACAGAACAATGGCCGAGAAACAGACCAGCAAGCAGCTAAAAGTGATCCAAATCAACAGTGGCAGGGAACTGAATAACAGACTAGTAGATGCATACTGTGCTGAAAATGGGATAATTATCAAGAAAGTCCCACCTGATTCATCGGCAGCTAACGGGGTAGCTGAGAGGTCATTCTGTACAGTCATAGAGGGCATCCATACCTTACGAGAAGATGCAGGACTCCCTTACTTATTTTGGGGAGAAGCATCCTGTTAAGATCATGTACACCGTGTAACCGTGCCAGAGCCACAGGGTGTCTAAGTGCGGAAGACGAGTGGGACAGTAGTGAAGTTATTAACAACACCGCCGTTACGCCGTTAGTCCCCGGAGATCGAGAGTAGAGAAGGGAGGAACTGAGAAGCAGCCAAGTCGGAGCGGCGGTATCGCCGGTGACGAGGAGCGAGCCAGAGGACGTCTAGTCCTAAGGTAGCGCAGAGAGTACTTCAAGGCGTTGAGCCTGAAGACTTAGAGAGCACAGAGTGGAAGAGGGAATCTAAGTCGATAATTAAACTGAGGAACTACAGTAGCGTACAAGCAGTATTTATATCTACGGAGCGGCGCAGCGGGGCGGAGCGCCAGACTAACTACTAGGAGTTATACGTGTAGTCCTGCAGGGTAAAGTAAAAGACAATAAAGAGGGACTAGAGTGAAAGGGTATGTGTAGCAAGAAAGAACAATAAGGAAGAGATTACAATAAAGGTGGATCTTCGGAATGCCGAGCGGCGGAATGGAGGCCCGAGGCATGGGCTTGACAGTATCCCCCTCTTAGGCTTGAGCCCTCGAAAGCCATTAATACCGGGAGTTGATTGGTCAACAAGGAAAAATTTTAAAGGCCGTCAGCATCGGGAATTTGGCCCGTCAGTCAGCAGGAAAATTTTCAAAAGCCGTTGGTGCCGGGGATTATCGTTAGTCATCCAAGAAAATTTTCGGTACACCGTAAACCGAGTACAACTCGAAGAAAATTTCTTGCTGGTCCGTGCGCAGTTTTGACCCTATAAAAAAGGGCCAGGTTTTGCCGCTATGGCCAAGTTCCCAAAACTCCAAGTCTACACATGTCCTCTAGTCGCACCACCACCAGAACCACCACTACCGTCGGCTCGATTCCGGTCACCGGCGCCCATCCAACTTCGCCCCCGGCCCCAACTCGCCCTTCAACGCCGGATCCCTCTGACGAGGAACGGGAGCTCGAGCTCCAATTGCAACTCACCAGGGAGAAGAACCGGAAGAGGAAGGAGGAAAAAAGGAAGGCGGAGGAAGAAGCTAGACAGAAAGCAGAGGAGGAGAGGCAGAGGCAAGAGGTCGCCGAGCGGGCCGCCAATGCCAGAAGATTGGAGGAAGAGGCAGCGGAGAAGAGAAGGAGGATTGCGGCAGCCGCGGCAGCGCGAAACCGCCGGGGCCCTTCCCCAGGGGAAGCATCTACTTCCGCTCGTCGAGTGGAAGTAGAAGTTCCTCGGGTGGTTAGGAAAGCCAAGGGCAAACAGAGGATGGAGGTGAGTGATTTCTGCCATATCCTCACCGACTTACTAACTCTAAGTTTTTTAGGCTAGCGGCGGAGATCCGGACGATGGCGGAGATGATGACGATGAAGACGACGATGAGCGAGTTCCCTGCGAACGATGCAGGAACAAGAAGATCCCTTGCCAGATGCAGGCTGGCAAGAGGAGTTCAATTATTTGCAAACCCTGTCACGACGCTAAGGTCAGATGCTCGTACTCCGGGCGGCCTTCGACGGTGAAGCGAGAGGGGGGAGGACAACCGATCGGCGAGCGCCTGGCGATCTTGGAGAGCCAGATGGCTCAGCTGCTGGCAGACAACCGGCAGCTTCGAGAGGGCCAGTTGAAGGACAACACCTACAACTGCCATATCAACCGCAAGTTGGACTGGTTGATGACGGACGCCGCGAGAAGGAGGAAAACACCACCGGAGATGCCGGAACCAGGACCTTCGCGGCTGCCGAAGAAGAGGAGAAGGGTCGTGGATAGTGAGGAGGAAGAAGAGGATAGGAGGATGGGAGAAGAAGAGGATGGAGAAGGAGAGGAGGAGGTAGAGGAAGAGGGAGAACCGGCGCCGAAGAAGGCCCGGTCGGAGAAAGGGAAGGAGAGAGCGGAGTAGAGTAACATCGGACATCGGACATCGGCCTTCGGCCATCTTCTTGTACTCTTCTTGTTGCCCTGCCTTCGTTATATAATTTTGTTTTTTGGACTTTGTATATATAAAAAAATGTTAACTCGATTTTGAAATCGGAAAGCGAATGGGCCGCGAAGCGGCGTAAGAAGTAATTAGTACGAAGTGTAATTAGTCTAAGTGTGAAAGAAATATAAGTGAAATAGTAGATAGAAGGAGAATGTAAGCAATTAAGAGAAAGAGATAAACACTCAATTTGCTATCATCGTGTTTATCCTCTAAACGCACAAAGTAGACTTCGGCGGAGCGCGGCGAAAAAGGGAAATGGAATAAAATGATTTTTTTTTGATCAAGGTCCAGGTTTGTGAGGGTATCGGGCGTGGAACGCCGGTACAAGTTCGTCAGCATGTAATTCATCAGCAGCAACCCAAGAGAACTCATCATCAGTACCTTCGTAACCGGCCCACCGAATGTAATAACGTAGAGGACAACGTTTATACCTTCTGTCCAGCTTGGAGTCGAGGATTTCGGCAACGTTGTACTCCTCTTCACCATCAACTTCAATTGGAGGTGGAGGAGATTGAGTACGATTCGGGAACGGGTTCGGCGTAACCGGCTCCAGCTGTGAGACGTGGAATACCGGGTGAATTCGGCGAAGATAGTCTGGGAGCTTGAGCTCATAAGACAAAGTACCAGGTCGACTGATGACCTTGAAAGGGCCAAGATATTTTTCTGAGAATTTTTCAGTAGGACGAGTAGAACGAATGTGCTTAGCAAGAACGAATACTTCGGAGCCGATCGGGAACTCCGGGTGCGAGATTCTTTTTCTGTCAGCTTGTTCCTTGTAACGAGACTGAGCTAAAAGGATTTCCTCTCGAAGGAAGACGTGGAGTTCATCGAGATTGACGACGAAGTCTCTGGCTAGATCAGACTTCATGTCGACCTCGGGCCGAACGGTGATATTTGGGTGGTATCCTTTGTTAGCGAAGAATGGAGTAATACCAGTGGAAGCATTGGGAGCGTTGTTATAGGCGAACTCGGCGATCGGGAGTAAAGGCGACCAGTCATCCTGTTGGTAGGAGCAATAGATCCTGATGTACTGCTCGAGAGTCTGATTGACACGCTCGGTTTGGAAGATCGATCCACGACGACGAGGATAGCTGTATAGCCATTCGACATTGGCAGTTGCTCAATGAAGTCCATAGAGATGGAGTCCCAGGGTCGGACCGGAACCGGCAAAGGTTTCAACAAGCCGTAAGGCCGGTGACGGCGGGGCTTATTGCGACCACAGATAGTGCAAGAGGTAACGTAGTCACGAACAAAGTCTCTGACCTTGGGCCAGGTGTATTGACGACGTACAGCTTCTAGAGTGTGGTTCTGGCCGAAATGGCCGGAGAGTGGATGATCATGGAAATAACGAAGGACTTGAAGGCGAAGGTCGCCGTGATTAGGAACATAAATACGGTTGTCAAGGCGTAGTAGCTTGTCACTACCTAAGCTCCAACGTTCATTGGAAGGATCTTTAGCAAGTTCCAAACCAGCAACGGAGCTCGGATCGGCGGGAAGGGCGAGAATGATAGCTTGGTGTAGAGCTTCGATATCCATGATAATCGAGGCTCGTAAAACGGGGCCTTCCAGGAAGGTAGCTCGAAGAGACGCAGTGAGTTGTTCGTTAGTAAAGATAGGGCGAAAGTTATGAGGGTTCACTTGGGCGTAGCCGATATCCCCCTCTTTAGGGTAGACGTCCCAGCGTCTATTTATCGAATCAGGTTTCTCGCCGAGTTTTCCCGGTCGGAAGCGGATGACCATATTAAATTGATGTAAAAATTCTGACCATCGGACCTGTCGGCGTGTAAGAACCTTGGTAGTAGAGAAATACTCAAGATTCTTGTGATCGGTGACGACGTCCACCGGATCACCCGAACCTTCCAGATAATGACGCCAAGCTTTAAAGGCCTCGAAGATGGCCAGTAGCTCTTTGTCGTGTGTATCGTAGTTGAGTTCCGCCGCATGAAGCGTTCTGGAAAGGAAGGCTAGAGGATGAATTTCACCGTCAGCATATTGGATGGAAAGAATAGCCGCAATGGCGTAATCGGAAGCGTTGGTTTCCACGATAAGTGGGCGATTTGGCTCCCAATGGGCCAGTATCGGCGCAGAAGTAAAAGCGATTTTGAGGTTTTCGAAGGCCTCTTGACAGCTGCTGTCCCAGATCCAGGGAGCGCCTTTTCGGGTAAGCCGAGTCATCGGCACAACGATATCGCTATAATTATAAATAAAACGACGATAGAAATTTGCGAAACCCAAGAAGGACTGAATGTCCTTAACCTTCCTCGGGACCGGCCACTCTAGAACTGTCTGAACTTTCTCCTTGGACATAGTCAATCCGTCGGGAGAAAGAATATAACCCAAATACTCAACAGTATCCATATTGAATTCGCACTTGTTGGGGTTGGCGTAAAGCCGATGTTTCCGTAACCGCCGAAGAACTTCCTTAACATGTTCTCGGTGTTCTTCTGGCGTATCAGAGTAGATTAGAATATCGTCAAGATAGACAATAACACAGACATCGAGCATGTCAGAGAAGATGTCATTAACAAACCGCTGGAAAGCCGCAGGGGCGTTCGTAAGGCCGAACGGCATGACCTTCCATTCGTAAGAGCCGTAGCGGGTCCGAAAGGTGGTTTTCCATTCATCGCCTTCAGCGATTCTGACTAGATGATAAGCGTGAGCGAGATCCAATTTGGTGTATATTTTAGCTCTTTTCGGAGCGTCGAGGAGATCTGATATGAGTGGGAGTGGGTAACGATCCTTTTTGGTGATACGATTGAGTCCACGGAAATCGACGCAAAGGCGTAGTTTGCCGTCTTTCTTCGGGACAAAAAGGACCGGAGCGCCGTGAGGAGAGGATGATGGGGTAATGGCACCAGTAGCCAGCTGTTTGTCAATAAAGTCTTTAAGGGCGACTAGCTCCTTTTCAGACAAAGGATAAATACGGCCGAGAGGCGGCGAAGCGCCTTCCTCCAAGTCAATCTTCAGGTCGTAAGGTCTGTGTTCAGGAAGTGAATCTGCAGCAATCTCGTCGAAGACGTCTGCAAACTCTGCGTACTCTTCGGGGATAGAAGGATGGAGTGGAGGGACAGTAGGAGTGGTGGAAGAGCGGTCGGCGGCGCGAGCCGCGACCTCTGAGTGGATAGCACGAAGTAGAATGGGTTCCATACCAGCGTCCTTGCAAGCCCTGTTAAAGACTGCAGCACTGACGAGTGCAATGTCGACCTCGGGAGTTTCCAGTTGAGCAGCGAATTGAGAGACCGTAGGATAAGAATAGATGGGTTCAAAGGGGAATTTGGACGAAAGGGGCTTGGCCCGTGGAGTCCGAGAGCGGCAGCGAGAGCGAGAGCGAGGTGAGTCCCCAGGAGGGGTCTCCTGAATTGTCGGTGAAACCGACGGCGAAGGTTCCGGTAGCGGAACAGCGACCTTTGCAACAACGGGGTTGATGGCAGAAGGTACAGACGTCTGTGGAGAATCAAGGTGTGAAGTGTTACGGAACGTAATGTTTCGAGATGCCCAGTCAATCAACGGATTGTAGCGGGATAAGAAA
Organism: Lentinula edodes; assembly: GCF_021015755.1. NCBI lineage: Eukaryota > Fungi > Basidiomycota > Agaricomycetes > Agaricales > Omphalotaceae > Lentinula > Lentinula edodes. The sequence continues at coordinate 162,718 of NW_025764378.1, forward strand.
CTGTAACCTAATACTGCTTTACAAGATGAATCTAAATGAGTAACATAAAAGGGTAATAGAAGCAGCTCGCCGGAAGGGAACCGAACGGCGATATTTGCCATATCGGTAATGGGTTTAGAAGATAATGAACCATCAAAGAGACGAAGATTAACAGGAGAAATTTTGGTCGTAGGGATAGAATTTTGTGAAACATAACGAGTATCGATGAAAGAGTCAGTAGAACCAGAATCAACAAGAGTAGGAAATTTAAGAAGAGCAGAAATAGGTTCGGCCGGCGCGGCCGAATCGGATAAAGGAAATTCAGTAGTCAATGATATTACAAGAGATCGTTCAATGGAGGAAAGAGCGGACGCGTTGAGATATAACTCCCCAGGTGAGGTACGAACCTGATCAACGCAGCTCCCATTTCGTACCGGGGAACAAGAGCTGCGGATTAGTTTTCCGAATCCTCTTCAACAACCTCAATGGTTGCTTCGGGGGTTTCTTCAACCTCGGCAGCACGGCCCTTCGATTCTCGGGCCTTTCGCTTGTTGCAGTCAGCAATCTGATGCTTACCACCGCAGAAGAGACAAAGATTGTTCTTCATCCTTCTTTCCCGTTCGGAGGGAAGTACCTTACCATCTGCTCCTAGATGGTTGAATGCGGGGCGCTGACCGCCGGATTGGCCGGAATTCGAAGAGTTCTGGGGCTTACCATTGTTGTTAGGCTTACCACCAGAGAAGGGTTTAGGTTTCGGCGTGAACGGCGCCGAAGAGCCCGAAGGCTGAGAATTGTTGTGCTGGTTAGTAGAACCAGTCTTGAAGTCCGAGGAACCCTTCTTCGGGTTCCGAGCAATAAAAGGCTTACCAGCCTCACGCTTCTTGGTTTCTTCGCGCTTCCAATAACGGTTGTCAATGCGAAGAACTTCCAGACGATAAGCGGCGAGCGTCGCCGGTTCGGGCAACCGCGCCATTTCATCCTTGATACGTTCAGCCAGGCCTCGTCCATAAGCCCATTTCAGGGCGGCAGAATCCCAGTTGGTGCTAGCAGCCAGGGTGTTGAACCGGATGTTGTACTTCCGGATATTCTCGGTTTCCTTCATCTTAAGGTTACCAAGGGCGTCCTCGGCCTCGCCTTGGGCGTCGTAAACGCCGAAGTTGTCCTGTAGCTCCTTTACAAGGGCCGTGAAGGACGACGTCCAGGCCGGCAGCGAGTCGAGGTCCGGGTCGAGGATATCAGGGACAAACCATTCTTTGGCTGACCCACTGAGATAAGAAAGAGTATAATTCACCTTCCGTTGGTCGGTGAAGTACTTGGGGCGGTCATTAAAGACCAGGGCGAGATTGACGAAGAACGTCTTGAGTTTTCGGGGATCCGAACCGTCGAATACCTCTGGCTCCTTGACCTTGCTCTTGGATTCAGAGCTGTCAGAGGGACGGCCGAGAGCGGCGAGGACGGTCCCAAGGGTCTCAATGGAACCCTTGAACCCCGAGAGAAGTTCCAACATAGCACGTTGCTCGTTGGGGATGTCAGGAGAGATTGGAGAACGGGGTCCACTAGGTCCACCAGGACCGCCGGGACCGCCGGGACCACCAGGACCGCCGGGACCGCCGGGACCACCAGGACCACCAGGTCCACTGGGGTCACCAGGTTCACCACGCGGTAAACCGCCGGAATCGTCATCCAGATCGTCGTTGTTATTATCGACGCCCGGATCGTTGGGGTCGACAGGAGGGTCTTGATCATCGTGATCACCAGTGTCCAAATCGAAGTGAGGAGGTGGGTCACGAGGAGATTCAGAAGCAGCGCGACGTTGGGGTTGTTTCCCCGTACGGCGGGCTAAGGCTTGGAGGATTGGAGAATCAATTCGAGTAGTAGACCGGCCCCGAGCCGGAGCGACCACGGGGGGTTGTCCCCGGCGAGGGGTCAGGACTTGAACAGGTTGTCCGTCACCAGTGTACAAGGTGCTGTACTCAAATTGTTGTTCCTTTTCCATGGCTTCAGGAAGAGTCGACGTAGTAGGAACTGTGGCTGGACCGAAACCGCGATTACGGCGACGTGGTTGACCGATGGCAGAGATAGAGTCGGAGAATGGGGCAAATGATTGAGCTGTAGTGAAGAAAGTGTTTTCTTCGGAGTTAGCTCTAGATTGAGCTCGAGTTTTCGGAGGCATAAAAAATGATATGTCAGTACGACGTTAACGGATTGAGTTTAATTATACTGTTAAGATCATGTACACCGTGTAACCGTGCCAGAGCCACAGGGTGTCTAAGTGCGGAAGACGAGTGGGACAGTAGTGAAGTTATTAACAACACCGCCGTTACGCCGTTAGTCCCCGGAGATCGAGAGTAGAGAAGGGAGGAACTGAGAAGCAGCCAAGTCGGAGCGGCGGTATCGCCGGTGACGAGGAGCAAGCCAGAGGACGTCTAGTCCTAAGGTAGCGCAGAGAGTACTTCAAGGCGTTGAGCCTGAAGACTTAGAGAGCACAGAGTGGAAGAGGGAATCTAAGTCGATAATTAAACTGAGGAACTACAGTAGCGTACAAGCAGTATTTATATCTACGGAGCGGCGCAGCGGGGCGGAGCGCCAGACTAACTACTAGGAGTTATACGTGTAGTCCTGCAGGGTAAAGTAAAAGACAATAAAGAGGGACTAGAGTGAAAGGGTATGTGTAGCAAGAAAGAACAATAAGGAAGAGATTACAATAAAGGTGGATCTTCGGAATGCCGAGCGGCGGAATGGAGGCCCGAGGCATGGGCTTGACACATCCAACACCTTTATCTATGTTGACCACTTTGTACCCTCGTCGAGATCCCCGGACACGGTCCCAGTAGAAGCATGGACCAGGAAAAAATATGACATCTCCCACCTCAGGCCATTTGGCTGCGACTGCTGGGCTACGCTACCCAGTGTCATATGCATGCAATTCACCCAATACGCTTCCCGGCCCGGCCCGGAGCGGCCGGACTTCGGAATAATTACCTTGTGACTTATTTATTATTCCGAGCTTTCATCGAGGTCTTATGACTACTGTATTTGGGATGTATATAAGCTAGAATACTTTGTACGTTGTAGTCAAGCTTGAAATCAAGTGTACCATCTTATCCCACTCTTTAATATCTCCTTTACCTTTGCTTCCGGACTCCCGGATCATCAGGAACCCCATTTAGGCTGCTCATCCCAATCTTGCACTCTTGCCATAATTCCCGGGGACACCAACAGTGTGTGAAGGGTGTTGCTAATAGCTTCACCAACGTCCCACTCCCAGTGTGTACTACAGGCCAGTACTCGGCTCTGGACCTCGGAGTTATCCCGGCCCATTTCCGGCCCATATCTGGCCTCAGAACTGCTATAGTTATTGACCTGTAGGCACGGTCTTGTCACCCAGGAGGAGAACCGATGGCAAACTCAGATGACAGGCAGTCAGAGGGAAACTAATCGGCTACATGGGGAGGAGGGGCTACAGAATTTGGATACCAGAGACTAAGAAAGTGGAGGAATCCCATGATGTGACATTCGAGGAAGGATAACCACACCATACACAACAACCGGTGAAGAAGTACTGAGAGATCTCACAGACTCTGAGCCTACTCGACTGATAGCCAACCCTTTGACTACTGCGGACAACAGTACCCACACCACGCCACAGCAGGAGCTACCAGATACAGCTACAATATTCGAAGGCAAGACTGCTAAGGCACCCAGGCAACAGCAGACACTGGAACCAACCTGACAAAGTGAGCGGGGACACATCCCATCACGGAGGTACATCAAAAGTGAGGAGTACAACCAACACAAACAGGACGTGCATGGACGGGGTGAAGCCTGGACGACAAGTGGCACAGACACAGAGGAATCCATTGCACTGATAGTGGAAACACCCTACTCCTTCACAGCAACGTCGGGTGACCTGTGAGTACCACAGTCATTCAAACAAGCAATAAAACATACAGATCTCTGGAGAGCACCAATGGAGCAGGAATTCAAAACATTGACACTAAAGGAATGCTGGGAACCTGTACCACTCCCACCAGACATGAACCTAATGGGAGGAAGGTGGACATATACAATAAAGTTCAATGCCCAGGGTAACCTCCTGAAAAGGAAAGCGAGGTATGTCACACAAGGCTACACCCAAGTCCAGGGCCAGGACTATGATAAGACATATGGCGGTGTCACATGGACTCCATCTGTGTGCATTGTATTGGCTATCATTGCAGTGCTGAAACTATCCATCTTCCAGGTGGGCTTCACAGCAGCATTCCTCAATAGCCCGATCACGCATAATGTATATATGAAACAGCCTGACGGATTTGTCCAGCCCGGGACCAAACACCTTGTATGCAAGCTCAAGAAATCTATATACGGCACCATGCAAGGCAGCCACAATTGGCAGACAACCTTAGCTGCAGGATACCGAGATGACGGATACATCACATCGCCTGCAGACCTGTGCATACGTTACTGATGCACCGGGGATGAATATACCATTACGAGCACCTACAGGAATGACATATGCAGTGGGTCCACTAGCAGAGAGGGCAGAGAGATTGTAGTCCGGGACCTCAGGAGAAGATAGGAGGCAAACAAAGTGACTACGGAGGTATTACTAGGCATGACCATCCAGCAGAACCCCAGCACAAAATGTATCACAATCTCGCAGAAGGCATACTTCCAGAGGATGCTAGCACATTTCGGACTCGAACATGTCCGGCAACACAACACACCACTACCACCCCACATCAAACTACAAGAACTACCTGACCCGATACCAGAGGCCGACCAATGATTCATGCAAGACAGACTGTACCGGGCTATTGTGGGGTTTATACTATGGGGACAAGTCTGCACTCGGCCTGACCTAGCATTCACGGGAAGCCTACTGGCCCGGTACCAGCTACGCCCAGGACAAGCCCACTGGGAATGTGTTGAATGGGTAGCAGGCTACCTGCTCAATACTGTCACAAAGCGACAGCGACAGGATGACTAGAGCAGGGAGGCGAAGCAATTTGAGCAAAGCAGTAGTGCGGAGCAACTGAGCAGAGTGGTAATGCGGAGCGACTAAGCGGAGCAGAGACAGACTGGTCCCAAGATAATGACAGAGAGGTCAAGATAAGTGACCAGGCTGTGGGGGTTTGGCTATTTATACATAATCCGATCTGCGAGAAACGACAATGTAATACTGTACAGTTTAGGAACAAGGAAAGTGGCGGAAGCCCGTAGAAGGAGAAGGGTAACAGGTGGATCAGTAATCAATGATGGGGGTCAGGTGGATCAGTAATCGATGGGATTTGGTGGTGATGTAATTGTACAAGTAAAGGCGTCGAAACAGTGAGAAAAGGAAAATGATAGGGGCTACGTACTTCATGACAGATACCCTCGACTACTCTATCACCTATGGAGCGCCAATGACATAGACACCGGGTGCAGGGCTCAAACCACATGTGTACGTGGACTCCGGCCATGCAGGATGTCAAGACACACTGAGGTTGACCTCTGGCTACGTGTTTTTCATGGCCAGGGCACCAGTGTCCTGGAGCTCAAACAGACAGGTGACTGTTGCACTCTCGACAACCAAATCCAACTACATAGGACTTTCCAGAGTAACTCAACAAGCCGTGTGGCTCGCGTCCTTCCTCTTGGAAGTTGACTTTGGGGCAAAGCGGACCTATCAGCATGCTAGGGGACAATTTCAGGTGACTTTGCCTAACGGAGAACTCCAAACAACATGCCCTCATGAAGCATATCACAATGCAACACCACTACATGAGGGAAAAGGTTGCTAGTGGAGAGGTGGTCATTCAACGAATCAGATCTGGTGAGAATGTCGCGGACATCTTCACCAAAGCACTGAGCGGGACACTTTATTCGAAATTGGTTTCATTACTCGGACTGGATCATACAGAGTAGGGGGGGTGTTAGGGAAGTAATCCGTGCATAGGCCAAGCGGACAGTTACATAAACAGCATTATTATCTTATACTGTACAGTAGTAGATATACCACGCCGATGGCGATTTCAATTCCCTCAGTTGCTTCAAAGACAACTGAGGTAAGCCCCGAGTATACTAGCATACAATGTCATACTAACCAACCATAGTTATATCCTAACACCCTGCTGCGTGTGTCTCCTGCCAGTTGTGGCTACCTTGCATAGTCCCGTAGATGGATTTTAGGTACCGGCAGGACGGTATATAGCTTTGCAGTCAAAGCTTGGCACGGTTCGCCCGTCCCGCCTGCGAGATTAAGCGCCCATTCATTCGAAGCCGTCACCGCCAGACTACCCTCCAAATTTGCTATTTGCTTATTGCATTGCTTAGCTGGTAAGCCCATGTTGCAGATGCTCCAGGCCCCAGCTTCTCGCATAATGGTGTGTTGCCCACCTGCAGATACAACGTGGACAAATTCGAATACCTTATTCGTAATTTGCTTTGTTTCAAGCCTTTCAATCAATACATCATCAATGTTCAACCTTCGATGTTATCTTTCTATGGTCAGGGTGAATGCCTTTGTCTCAGCGACACGTTCCCATTTTTTCGATATATAAAAATAGAGGTTCATCCAGTGCTCTTCCCCAGATCCACCAAATGCCCTCTCTAATCCTCGTCCCGTTGTTCGACCTTATTTTCAAAACTATACCTATCATCGTCATGGCTGTGCAATTCATCACTCGCCTCGCTCATACAACTTTCCGCTTCGTATACAGAGTTGCCACTGGACTGGCCACTATATGGTGGAAAATTCTGTATGTCTTGACCTTTGTTTCGCTCAATATCCTTCCTCTTTTGTCCACAATCAACTTGCGCCCACTATGTGCTGCGCCCGGATTCTCCAGCATCAGCTTGTGCACCGATTTTCACACATCCGACCATCCACTCCGTCCCCTATGGGCTGATTTTCCTCGTCTCATGAACATACAAAGTTCGACGTTTGAACAACTTCTGGACAACTCGGTGGGAGGCTCAGGTCTTTCACTAGACGTCAAGAAGGCTGAAATGGCTATGTCTGACCTGGTTGTCCTTGTAAAATTCAGTGAGCTGACCGGCAAGGATATCCTAGGCAAGCAATTCATCTTTGATTACATTCCACTCGCACTGATTGTCCATCTCCAGCTGATGCATTATCGAGTTTTGCTCATGACGCCCGTCGAACAGGACGCGGACTTCAAACATTGGGCTCGAAGGTTGGAGGTGCTGTAGACCTGTATGTTTCTCTGAACTCCTGAATCTGAGTTCACTTGCTCATCATTATCTTATCATAGTATACTCGCGGTCAATGAATACGCCATGGCGAAACTTTCTTCTATTCCACCATCAACTTCCATCATCCCTTCAGTATTGGTTCCCTTCAATACGGTATCTTCTGTGGAGAAAATGTTCCTACATGCTTTCGCTGAATCGATGAACACACTTTCCACCATCATTCAACGCCTCATTCTCCTTGCCGAAGTCGAGCTCTCTAATTTGGAGAAACTTGAGGACCATCTTACATTGATCCATGAAATAGTCTCGCGAGAGGATTCGACCATCTCTTCTGCTAAGGCTGAGCTCCTCGGAGAAATCTGGACTTGGCTTGGTGGTAATCAGCGCCAACTGAGAGGTCACGACGCGCACTTACAGCTGCTTCGTGGAATCGGTGCTTATCGTAAGCAAGCGCTAGCTCATGTGGTATCTGCCCTACAGATCTTGAGGGCTCTCGGTGAGGACATGGAGGATATGAGAGAAAGAATGATAATGCCGGATCTGGTGGGCTCGCAAATCCCGTTGGAAGTTCAGATTAGCAGTATACAACTTGGTGTGCAAAGGCTTAGGGATTCTAAGGTCTTGGCAAAAGAAAAGGAGGGGGGCGATGCGCGAAGGGTTGCCATTGTGGAAGGACAATCGACAGATCATCTAGACCTATAGTAATGGACATTATCCGGTCAGCTAGCTATCTTGCGGCCTTGATATATCCTTTTTCTTCGCTCAGTCGCAGCTGCTATGTATTATCATTAGAGTTTCAATTTGTACGTCCTCTGTTAACCTGAGAGTAGAACAAACTCCGGCCTGGGAAGGTTAAGGGATTTTTCAACGGCATATGCCCGACGTGGCCCTCACAACCGTTCATTCCATTCGTCGACATCAGTACCTACGTCTTATATGCATGCTTCGGAACCGGCGACGCGCCTTCAAACTCCTCACAAATGTAAAGGCCAAACTAGCATATCGCCGGGTGCCACCACCCTTTGAAGTCAAAGCCGTTTGTTCTCGACTTGAATTTGATCATGCCACTATATATAACTTCTTGAATCCATCTATCACAGCCCACCTGCGTTTTCTCGAAAGGATGGAGATTGTACGAGCACTCGACGAGGATCTAACGAACATTCGGACAGCTTGGGATGAAGTTCGCAATGAAAGGCTCTCATCAATTCCTGCTGTTGATTGGCAAACCAGAAGCTCGTTTCGGAGGTTAGCTGTGCAGACGGTGAGCTCTGTTGCATTTTGCAATCACTCGTATCGCCTAAGTTGCAATCTTTGGAGAACATGCTTTTCAATTACATTCAGACACTGGAGCGCAACTACTCTCCTCAAATCTCTGTGCTTCAAGAACAAGCGACGTCGCTACCTGGGATCAGTTACAATATTCGTTTGCATCAGGCTAACGCCCAGAACACGGTCACTCTTCAGCATCTGATTACTGGGCTAACTCAGCTGTCAGATCAAGTTCAGTGTTCTATTTCAATGATCGAACAAAATGTACTCAGAAACGCAACGTCAACAGCGCTATAAAAATGACCTGGCTTTTTTTGACACGCTGAGATCCGACATCGGTGAGTTTTCCATGGAACCATTCTGCTTGAATCCAAAAAGCTAATAGCATGGGCATACAGTTTCAGCTCGTTCTAAGAGCTGGAGCTCTTCATCTGAGATGAATGCGGAATACATACAAGCCCTTCAGTCTTCAACCAGCTGTCGCGAAGTCGTTGACCTGTTTGTTGAAAAGCTTTGTCTCACAGTGCAGGTTCCCCGCCATTTGTCTTCGAATGGTCCTTCAATGACGATTTTGCTTGCGAAATCTGAAACTTTGCAAAGCGTCCATCATATTCCTCAAAATTCCAGTGTAATCCTGAAGATGAACACACCTGTCCAGGAAACTAGCTATCGAAGTGGCACAGATAACATTCGACATGTGAAAGCAGCCAATCGATCAAAGATGCAAACAGAGAGGGTGCAGAATCTCCAACTAGACGGCCTATCGAATATACCTGTGGGTCAACTCTTGGCATTTCACGTATTTTGCACACTGAAATATTCAGCAGGAAGATACGCTCAAAGCAAAGTTTTCTGAATACAAAAACCAGAAGCTGAATGAATGGATTCAGAGTGAGTGAAATTAGAATTGGGGTGAGAGATGCATTCTTACCGCGCTCCGTCAGCTGTCTCGGTTGATTAAACAGAGGTTGCCAGTCACCAGTCAGCGCATCAGCGGTGGGGAAACTGGTCCCTCTGAGCATACGTTGAGCTTCCTCGCGCCAGCCGATCACCTCGAGACGACCAAGGATCCTATAATGGATGTGACTATGTGACTATCAGAGAAAAAGTACAGGGTAGTGTTTCTTACGCTTGAACTCTCTGAGTGCGTAAGTCATTCAACTCCTCTGTACGTTGTGAGAGTTGATTTCGATGCCATATCTCGCATAAGCGAGCGTGCTGGAATAGACAGAAATATTGTAAGTGATATATTATGAGGGAAGACAGATAGCACCCAAACATTTTCGATTTCTTGGTACTCTTTTCTCTTTTGATTGATCCATACCCGGCGATCTTCTTCTGAAACTAGAGCTATGAATTGGGACCTCAATTCCATCGCTATTTCTTGATTGAAAATCAAATATTTGGGGTCTTTCCCTGGATATCTTTGCATCAGCCAGCGTGAGCATAATCAATTGGATCGCACGACAAACCAATACCATTGATCCACTCTCTGGGCAGAATGTTGTACGAGGTGAAAGGTTCGAGCATAGATAAGGTTTGCCAATGATATTCGGGGAACCTAAGCACAAGTTACCTTCAACCTTCAGCGGATCACGATAAAAATACACACATACCTTCTTGCGCAAGTCTGGCAACAACGCAAACGGAACTTCCAGAATACCGTGTTGCATCGCCATGTCCCATTGCAAACCTAGATAGATATTTCTTGATGAGACGATATATGAACAATCACCCTTATAGACACGCACATGGCAATTTTTATCAAAGAGAAGGCGAGCAAATTGGGGCTCATTCAGATCCTGCGGTAGAGGGGGCAGGCCCGAATCGGCGCTTTCTCGAGTGGTGCGCCAGAGTCTTTCCAAAGATTTGCGAAGCAGAATGCTTCGTAAATCTTTGCATGTTCGTGAAAGGTGCAGAAGATCTTCAGGACCACAATAAGAGAAAATCTATAGATCTGTTATGTGAGAATCATTATGAAGTGTATATGGTTGAGTTCGTACCTCATAACAAATTTCCAGCGGGACATCCTTCATTAATCTCCCTAAAAGGCCAAACTTTCCTCAAACCTTCCTGAATTGGGGAGGCATCCTTCGACCTTTGCGTGATTTCATGCCCCGGGAAGGATTGTGATTTTTCTTCGCGCGTTTCTTGGGACGCAAAATACCATTCGGTTTCCAGTCCTGCTCGGAATCTGATGGTATGTCATCCCCGATATAATGTTTTCTGGTCTTGGTGGATGATCGTAGCTCCATGTTGTGGAAGCGAGTGGCAAAAATACGAGGTGGCGGTGGTTGCAGAAAGAGTGTTATTTCCATTCAAGATGTAAGCATTAGATTCCACTACAATCATGAAAGACACCACGAACAAAGGATCCATAGCTGCATTTCCATTAGCGAACACGTGGGTGTCAATCTTAGAGCTGGGGTTTCGCGTTCGAAATTTAATTCAAGGGTATTATTCGTCCACCGAGCGAATATCGAAGCAAGGGGGTCGAGGCTATTTCTATACATCAGTACTTAAAATTCAGGGCAGAGTAAGACCTAACTGCTACGAACCGATGCGTCAACTGTTATCCGGAATGGAAAATGAGACATACCTATAGCTATATGCACCATATTACAATTCGTCCCATTGATCAGCCAGAAATTCGTTTCAAGATCCTGGAGCGCATCATGACGAGGAGATGGATGAGAGTTGAGATGAAAGCTGAAAAGACACTGAGTGACATGTATATATCGGTTGTCAAAGCCTACCTGATAGTACACAGGTATGTTATTCCGAAGATGCTCGCTGCAATTGTAAGTACTTAGCCGCAGAAATTTATACCTCGTCGTCGGATTCCAGAAAAGTTTCGAATCACGTGCATGATCTTGATAATTTGTATGATGTCATCAAATCATAACCTTAAATGTGATGCTTCTCCTGTACCAGTTCTCTCCGGGAACGCAAACCCTATAAGTAATAAGATTCTGGCTCGTCGTTGCAATTGCAATTGTGCTCGGAGGACTTTCCCACCTCACATGATCTCCCTTTCATTATACGTATATATCATGCATTGCTTTCGCTGCTTTGTCCATCGGATTCATATAAAAGGATCGTCCTTCAAATTGCCACTTGTGCTCAACTTCTATCGCTATAATAGCTATGCCCGTTACCTCGTTCTACGTCAACTTGCCACCCTTCCACCAGACTACCCATCATGTCGTCCAACTCCCTTCCTTAACTCGCGACGTTAATCGATCAGACTCAATCGTGTAAGCGTAGCTGATAACTCTTCACTATTCGAAACTCATTCAAGTTGTAGGCGCTTAGAAGAAGATGGTCGTCCTAGGTCTCAATCTTTCGAACAAGATGACCCACTCGAAAAGTTTACTGCGGATCGTCAACCTCAGCTTTCGAATCCCAACCGGTAAATTTCTTTGCTCCCGCTCCGATCACGATTTAGAATGCTTCCTGTAGTGAAAGGATCCCTCAGCCCGATACTTCACAGGACGTTCAGCCGACCCATGATCCTATATCTAACTCCTTGAACGATGACAGGTGCTTGTGACCCTTCCCTACAAATTTTGTCATTTCCTCACCTCACATGTACGTATACTCACTTTGTAGGGAGATCCAAGCTTTCTTGAACACCGTTATCCGGGTCTCTGACCTCAATCCGCCACTGTCGACTGCGCACACGGTCGACGATATTAGTTCTTTAGGACTCGACCCATATGAAACAAAAATTGCCGATGTTAGAGATTCTTCCGTGCTCAACATGCAAATGGCTCCAACCAAAATTCCACGTGCGGATGTTATGACTGACTTCGCACTCATTCCATTGGAGGGTCCAACGGAAGCACCAGGAGCCGGAAACTCTGATCAAAGCCCCTCGGCTCATTGCCCCCCCGAACACAATTTACCAGTGTCTCGCGTGAGAGCTTCTGGACAGTTGATCGAGAAGAACGACATCGCAGTCGGAAGTTCAATGGAATTAGGATTGTTGAACACTCGTCTATGGAGTGATGAAGGGGTGAAGGGGGTGCCCGAGTCCATCTCTTCAGCACTTCGGTACGCACCCTAAATAATCCTACCCCTTTCTGTCACTCAAGTTCATTTCCGTAGTCATAGACGCACAGTCTTTCGCCGGGATCCATACCCTATTCGGTCAAAATCTTCCAATATACGTCAAAGTCACAGCACCACTACTTCAGATGAGTACGATGGCTCCATTTTCACGCTTCCCTTGATGTATAGTGGTAGCATCAACGAAGCTGTGAACATCAATTCAACCTTTTGGGTTGACATTTTCCACTCACGAAAGGTTAAAGCCAAGACGTTTTACACTTGCTGGTACTTATACAGTACCCGTTCCCCACTCGACTTACCACCTACCCTTTCCCCTGGTCCCAGAGGGCCTAAGCATAACTATCTCTTTGTGCATGTCAACGAGGCTCAGAGAGAGAACCTTAATTCCACTCCTGCTGTCACTGACGGGCGCCCTACCCTTCTGAAATGCATGACAATGTGGATATGGAACAGCATCGCCGAGAGATGGGAGCATATTAATTACGGCGAGGAACGTTTCATCGCAGATGCGAAATCACCTTATTGCGTCTCCTTATATCGGGAAACCATACATCCGGAGTGGATTACCAAGAAGGCAATGAACAAGATTCTCAAAAAGTATCGAGGGTTTTAAAGTACAAGTACGTAGTGAGCCTTCATGTAATTATCTGCACAATTGTATCGGACGCACTCAAGATGCACTCGATTATCATAACCTAATCATAACTCGAATTCACTTTCCTGATGAATGTGGGTGAGTTGAAGAAGCGGGCAAGTTTTACCATGGAACATACCTTGTTCATGTTAAGATCATGTACACCGTGTAACCGTGCCAAAGTCACAAGGTGTCTAAGTGCGGAAGACGAGTGGGACAGTAGTGAAGTTATTAACAACACCGCCGTTACGCCGTTAGTCCCCGGAGAGCGAGAGTAGAGAGAGAGGAGCTAAGTAGCAGCCAGGTCGGAGCGGCGGTATCGCCGATGACGAGGAGCGGACCAGAGAACGTTAAAGTCCTAAGGTCGAGGAGAACGTACTTCGAGGCGTTGAGCCTGAAGACTTAGAGAAGAGTTAAGTTGAGAAGGGAGATCTAAGTTGATCTAAGTTGATAATTAAACTGAGGAACTACAGTAGCGTACAAGCAGTATTTATATCTACGGAGCGGCGCAACGGTGCGGAGCGCCAGACTAACTACTAGGAGTTATACGTGTAGTCCTGCAGGGTAAAGTAAAAGACAATAAGAAGGAACTAGAGTGAATGGGTATGTGTAGCGAGAAAGAACAATAAGGAAGAGATTACAATAAAAGGTAGATCTTCGGGATACCGAACGGCGACATGGAGGCCCGAGGCATGGGCTTGACAGTTCAAAGGTAGTGCATGCATAGTGGGAGCACCAATAGATGTCTCAGGTTGTAATGTGTATCCAAAATGGGAGGATATTAGTTCTAGAGGTAGAAGGAGGACTTCCTCTTCGAGCATATCGTAAAAAAGCCGACCGCCAGCGAACCCAAAAGTGCGATAGTTATCAAGCTGAGCATGTGAATCGGTTAGTGGCTTGTATAGCTGAATTTCGACGAATGTTTTTCCAACACGCTTTCCGTCCGATTCCCAGATAGCTGTGAAGATACGCTTGATAGAACCGGCACACCATTCGTTGGCACTTTCTTCATTGAAAACAACTTGGGCGTCGGGAAACGAGTGTTCTCGGGTGGTAAAAGTAAGACCTCGTCGTTTGATTCTGTGGTGTGTGCGAACGGAAGTCCACAAGCGCCATTTTTCACCAGTGCCATATCGTAGGACCTTGTCATAAGTCTCTGTCTTCATCCTTTTCAGTGACGAGACCGGCCAATCCGCAACATTCTCCGAATCGGACATGTCTTCGAAGGCAAGTGCGTCGTTTATACGAGTTCCGCGAGAATCTGATTCTTCAAAAGTGTCCCGATATAAAGTCACTAGCTCATCAACAATTGGTGGGAGTCCCTCTCCATGAAACAGAGACTTCAGCCTCTGCATCATGCAGAATCGTGTAAACATAGTCTTTTCCAGTTCGTCTGATTATGAAGATATCAGTTATATTTCACTTCAGGCAGACAAAAGGTGCACACCGAGTCGATCATTCGTACTTGTGTTTTGTAAAATATAGTTGAACCGTTCAAAGGGGAAACATCGCCAACTATGGACTGGACCGAATAGGCGCAAGAGGTTCCCGAAATGAACCATCATATGCTGGTAAGGGGTCAGGCGTGTGTGTGGATACAAACCACCCGAGCGATCATTTGTACCAAAACCAATCAGTCCCTCGAGATATGTTCGTATGTGAAGCTCGAACGACTGTGCACGATCTTCTGTCATGACCCTCATGTTAGCTAGACGAACGGCAGTCACGAGGTGCATAAAGTTGACGAGCATCTTGTATCTGCGTTCTTCGCGAGGCAAAGATCCCCAGAGGCGGATTAAGGTGATCGGTAGATTGATGTTGCAAAATGCGCGCCATTGGTCGGCAGTAAATTTGCCCTGAGAGGCCTCGCCCGGATGACGAGGAGCAACGGCCATCCACGACGGTACTTGAAGTTTTTCCATGTCCTCTCGGACAGCAGCAAGAGTGTTCTTTCCTAATACTCCTGATCTCTGGCCTCCGACTTTGTTCAAGAGCTGTCCATCATCGTTGGTTACACCTAATTCGAGACGCTTAACAAGAACGAATGAGCAGCTCTGCTGAAAAAGAGAAGCAACGACGGCGCACAGTTTCATGTATCAGATCACGCTTTGCTTTGTTTGTGGAGGGTATGACAATCTCGCCTTCCTCGAATGAACCAGAGTCTGAATGATAACCTTCCATGTCGAAGCCATCTAAATCATAGGGCTCATAATTAAGAGATTGATCAGACTGGGTTTCGAAAAAATCTGTCTCATCTTGTACATCATCTCCAGTTGTTTTTTTATGATCCTGAGCTGCGGCCCTCTTTAATGTCTGGATAACTCGAGATATGCCTTCCAACGTCTTTTTACTATACCGATCGATTTGTGATTTTGTTGCATTGAGTAGAAGTTTGTGATATCCGTCATGACTAGGTTCAGCAAGTTCAGCGGTGGGGTGTTTTTGTAATGGCTACGAGCCATCCAAGAATGTCAATTAAGTCACAGAGAATATACAGAATCTCACACCTGAACAACGGAGACCGCAGGCGAAGAATGGGATGGACCAGGTTGAGGATGAATCTTCTATATGGCATACACAATTGTTGGTGCAAGGCAGGTATGGGAAGGAAAAGACCCACCTGCAAGACAACAGTCAAATTTGGATTGGTGTCGGTAGGAGCAGGCTATTCAAAGGATGATCAGGGGCGTATTAGTTAGTACATTCGTAATAGACAGACGCACTTGATTAACGCCAGCAGAGGTTCCTGCATCTATGTTCAGATTTGAATTTGAATTTCCTTTATTCCTCTGACAAATATAGAACCATTAGTTGCCCAACAAAAACAAAATCGCCTGACCTGTTTGAACAATTCATTGAGAAGAAGGCGTTTATTTTGGGACGGTTCACCGTTTTTCTTGAGTACTTGCACACAGTATTCCTTTGCTAATTTTTGGATAGCCTCTGGTGAGAACTCTTTAAGTAAGTGGGACTTGGATTTTCCACTTGTAAATGCTTCACGAGCAGCGAGTAGTTCTGCGTCTCTGAATGTTTCAACCTGCGAAGATGTTTGTGCTGCTATTTGAGAGATCGCTGGCATCGATCGCTGATTTGAGAAGGAATCTACATTCTGCGGATCCTGGTGTACTTGGGTTCGCCAGAGTTTGACTATACGCTGTAGATATGTCAGTTACAAGGCCTTTGATGATATAGACACATTTTCTTAACCAATTGTATGAGCGAATCTGCTAATGTCTTCTGGTTACATCGATAGTCAAGACCCTCTTGAAGGGCAAGATAACGCAAAGAATCTGCTTTTAGACCCTTGAGGTCACGGGCAGATCCATGCTCAAAAATTTCTCTCGCAAGAGCCTTTCTCTCCTCAGTCGGAAGTTTGATCTCCCACAATCCTTCGCAGTCTACGAGCTCGGTGTTCATCCCCCAAATTTGACGGCAATGGCGTTGGAAGACACGGAGGTAAAATCCATGCATAGGATCGATAACGGTGTTTTGTACGGGATTCCAATACTTCAGTCGTAAGATCTCTGAATACCTAACCCCGTTTTGTTGGAAGAGCTGGTTACGCTCTGCCTCAGACTGGGCGGCCAGCCAGGCACTAGCCCCTCGACGATGTTCCTCATTAGTGCGAGGAATAAATGACAGCGGGTCCAGATCATTCAGATTCGATGTTTTGCACATCGAACAAGAATCAGCAGCACTGGTGTAATGAGCAAACCCACCAAGAAGTCGTGCCGCGGGCATGTCACATACCAACAGAATAAGAGCGGCTCTGACAGAAAGTCCCCGGAGATGACGACTAGTTCGTGCCATAAACATGCCTTGGTCCCAGAGTTGTTCAAGGTCATCAATGAGCGGTCGTAAGATATAGTTGATTTGGTGACCAGATGGCTCTTTCGGACCAGGTATAACTCCAACCAGAAATATATTTTCCGGTTTGAGTCTTACTTATTTTGGGAGGGAGATTTAAGCAAACAAGATATATCCCGCCGATACTGGCTTTCTTGCCTGCGGTACGATTACCGTAAGGATTGAAACCATCTTGATTCAAGTTAAAGATGAGACAATTTTCGTCGGAATTCTGGGAGAGTAGGAAAGGTTTTTCGCCGTCAGGACCAAGAAAGTTACGAAGATAGTCAGATTGCCAAATATCTCGAACTTTACCATCGGCAGGGGGTTCGGGATTATAACGGCGTTCAATATGTGGTGCGATATCTCGACGATTGTGCATCCATGTAATCCATTGCTTCAAATTTTGATAGCGAAAGTGCCTCGCTGGATCACTTTTGGGACGCTGCCGATTGGCGTTCGTGGGAAGTGGCGAGGGAGGGCGAAGTCGGTGGTTACAGTGAGGGCTATTGGGAGCTGGCCTATTGCTGCATAGTTCAGGGTAGTCGTCAATGTCAAAGAGCTGAAAACATTTTGGACAACAAGCGTAAGCAGTGAACGTTGGTTGTAAGTCGAGCCTGGCGATCACGGTGACACGCCTAAATTTTGGCTAGACGTCTATGCTGTGAATTGTGACATTTTCACGTATAGATTTGTATCAAGAGGACTGTAATTGAGACCCAGATTGACAGTCAAAGTCGATACTGAATCAGTCTAATAAGTTGAAGGGACCATATACCCATACTACCACAAGTTGGTTAGTTTACCCATCCCCGATACTACCTACGGATAGCAGTCTACCTGTTTGTCAAGCAGGATTATACCAGACTCGGACTACATCCGAAGGATGACCATTCACGTATGACATACCAAGGGTATTCTTATTGGACCTTACACTGGCAGGAGTTTGGAAGAACTTACTCAAGTGACCATGAACCGAGGATTGACTCGAAATGACTTTCTAGAACTCAGGAATTATCAAATACTCCTTCTAGAACAAGATCATGCATTAATCTAAAGGACTGCGATTTAGTCTAATAGACCAATCAAGTTGCATGGTTGAGGAAAATGACTAGAAGAACGATCGAAGTACTGCGAGGCTCCGAAGACATATCAAATGAATGTCAAAGAGTCCTGACGTAGAAAATATTGAAGAATGCAATTAAATGAATACTATGTGTAACTCCCTTGATTGAGTATAGGCACAATGGGTGTCTATTGAAAGAGAGAAGCAATTAGTTTAATCCAGATGAATCAGATTGATAGGATTAGAATCGAGGAGAGCTGATTTGCCTCCGGACGAGGTGACAAACGATCGAAGTAAGTGTTGAACAGCAATGACAGTTGAACACCATTCGAGTCATCCTCCAAAAACAATTAAATTAAATGAATATCGAAGTACCTACCTATGTTTGGAGGTATACTAGAATCTTGGAACCAATACGGGCCAAATAAGGACATGAAGATTCAAATTAAATGGTATCTGACCGAGTGTAGAAGTTTCCTGGCGGTTCCGAACGTTTATTGTATTAAATTAATTGTACTGTGCGACTCTATATCCTGTATGTATAAATAGCGATCCGATGTATCTGGAATACAAGTGATTTTGGGACGACGTTGCAGTGCTAATCCGTAAAAAGGAAAGACACACTCCCGCCAGACTGAAACCTCTTCGCTAGCAGCCATTCGGGCCCGGCACTTGTGAGTATAGGAACGTCGTGTTCTGCTCCTTGTGACTGCGAGAAGTCTATCCAGTTGTTGGGTATTCTTCAAACTTAGGATCAATCGTTGGTCTTAAGGGCAAATCACGCTGTGTGGTTGTGCCAGCACATAGTTCTAGCCCTCCGTAGGGGTCTGTGTGTTTCGGTTTTAATTTACTTTGATTCAAACCCCCAATTCTTGATATACCCAAATCAATACAAACCAAAGTACAAATCGTGCTGAATCTACCTTGATCAAAGGAATATATCAAATCCTTAGAACGATTCAAATTGATTGATCAAAGCTTTGCGGAACCTTTGCCAACGCTACCCCTTGCTATTAAATAAATTTGATAGCAGTGAACTCGCATATTGTGTATTAGATTGGTTGGTTGGAGTGCCCATTAGATTCCTTCCTTTCTCTTTCACACAAAAACGAGGCAAGCTCGTTATCTGGAGCCCACCGCGAGGGGTGGTTTTGAAGCTACATTTAGCTTGATAAATTAAATTGAACGTTTGTTTGGATTATATTCGATTATTTGGTAGAAGTGTGTTGATCTTTGTGATACCATTTCTGTGAACTGTCAACATTAGTTCATCAGGAAAACCGCGTACTTCG
The DNA here is from genome assembly GCF_021015755.1 of Lentinula edodes. Lineage (NCBI taxonomy): Eukaryota > Fungi > Basidiomycota > Agaricomycetes > Agaricales > Omphalotaceae > Lentinula > Lentinula edodes. Next base: position 182,081 of record NW_025764378.1, read on the forward strand.
AAGAATTCGGAGAAAGCAGGAGTTTTGACACCGGAAGAATATCGTAAAGCAGGAGTTGTATTTGGGAGATCTACGTTCGGCACATCAGCTCGAACATCCCTATTAAATCCTACGAACGAATCCAGTCGTCCATCCTCTTCTCAAATACCGACAGAAGAATCGCGTGGAAGTTCTGTTTCTAGAGGAACAGGATCATCTATATCTCGAGGAAGACTTACATCTTTGCCGAGGAATTTGAAGAAATCTAATCTCGATCCGAAAAGGAAGAGAAAAGAAATTAATCCGATTGATTTAGAAGAAGATAGAATTGAATTGATTGCTCCAGAGTCAATTTCAACATCTTCTACGTCGATTGAATCAACTAGATTGATAGATACGTTACATCAGACTATCTCTCAAACAAGTAATACGATTGAACCAGTCAAAATGACTACCAATAATTATGGAATGCCTGCGTTGTCAGCTGAAGCTAAGGCTGAGATTGATAAAGCCAGTGCGAAACTTCCAAGAAAGTATAAGACAGCACCATTATTCGATATAACTGATCCAAGTCAAATGATACCATGGTTCGAAGCTACTGAAAGCATATTTGAACATGGAGGAATTACATCTGACGAGGCTAAAGTGAGGTTAGCTTTAGAATGGACGTCTTATAAAACGAGACAAGCATTAAGAGTCTTTGATTCAGTGAAGAAACCGAATTGGGATCAATTTAAAAAGGATCTAAAGAATATGTTTCCGCAATCTGTAGGAGACGAAAGAGGATCTAGATTATTACTTGAACAATTGGTCCATCAATTTAATCCAATTGATGCAGGTGAACAGGAGAAGATGAGAATCTTCAGACTCCTCTTCGATGCTGAAATGAAAAAGCTGATGGATGAACCGAAAATGATCACAAATAGTGATGCAGTAAGATTGTTCTTGGCACCTATGACTCCCGAAGTAAGGAGAGGCGTGCTAGAAACAGTGGTGAAAGATGTATCAGTTACTTCTATGTCAGATAGACGAAAGGAAGACCCTTTTAAGATTGACGAAGTAATGAATGCGGCCGAGAAGTATATGATTGGGAGTTCATTTGATAACTACTATCAAACACTTTCCATTGCTTCTTTGAGCCCACCAATTAATAACCCTAATTCATTTAGTAGGGGCCACATTAATTTACCGTTTGCTGCAGATGTTCCCAAGACAGATAGGAACTATCTTCAGGCATTGAAACCCAAAGTAGAAGACGAATTTAAGGATCTTCTGGGAATTAAATTAGAAAGTTTGATCCCAAGGGAATTGATGGAGGAACAACAGCAAATGGTTGCGTTGAATAAAGACCTCATGGAGGCAAACATGAAAGAAATTAGAGCTGAAAGTCATTACAGTCGCACTTCAAAGAAGGAGCAGACATTATGACGCAGTTAACAGCAGTAATGGCACAGATGGCCAAAGAAAATGCTAAAGGAATGATTAATTCGATACCACCGAGTGGTCCCTCGAATCAATCTAATAGATTTGAAAGAAATACGACACCGAGAAGTTCGAATGGAACTCAGTGGGCATGTTTCTTGTGCAAGTCGACAGATCATTTTATGAATGAATGTCCACACTTGCTGGAATTTACGAAAAGAGGTTGGATGATGCCTGAAGGAGGTGACTCGAAGCGTTACAAATTAAGAGACAACGCTAGAATGCCTCGAGACGATCCAAATGTACCTCGTTACAAGAAAATTGAACAAATGGCGAAAGACTTGGGATGGGATCGTGCTGAATCCTATTTTGCAAACATGGAAGATGACGAAGATGATAAAGTCATGGACCAGCAGATGAATCCTAACGTCAATCTAGCTGTTTGGATGACAAGAATAGAGGAACTATCAGATAGACTTGGGAATTTAGAAGCACACCGAGAAGATGATGTCCGTGTGTTCAACCAAGATAGTTCAAATGGAAAAAAATAAGTACTCCAATGAAGGAGCAGGATCGGTCCATGAGAACTTTAAGATCCAATGCTGTAGCTCCGGAGGAAAGTGAGAAAGCAAAACGAAATCAATTTAATGAAAATACGAAAAGATTAGTATTTGATGGGGTGCATATACCCAAGAAACCAGGTTTAATACCAGGGAAATTGGTTGAAACGACCAATGGAAATCAGAAAACAGTGAGATTTGAGGCTCCAAAGTCCATAGATCGGCCTTTGAAGAAGCCTTCAGTCACGATCGAAGATGTTGATGAACCTGATGACGAGGATACTATTAAATTAATTCCTTCGTCAAGACCAACGAATCAAATTAATAACGAACATAGACCATATGATCATGTTCAACCTAGGACGTATCGTCCTATTCAAATTAATACACCTACGAAGGTACCAAGAGACCAGACGAATCAAATTGATAGTCATGGATATACTCCAGCCTATAAACTTAGAAATGAAGTCTCGAGACCAGGTGTAGAAGAAGATATAGCAAAGAAGATATTCGATGCTAAAGTTGATTTGAGTACAGAAGAATTAGCAGCTTTATCACCTGCTATCAGAAAGATTATTATGCGCAAGATACGCAATAGGAGAGTCCGACCAAGGACTAAAACGAATAACTATGTATCAACTTTATCCGAAGATGGAGAAACTGAAATTTTGGACGAACCTTCTAGGGTACAGATGATTGATACATGCATTAGAATTGAGGATCTTTGGCAGGATCAGACGGATATGTTTGAAGTCCTGACTGAAAGTCGTAATGACATTCCTGTGGGATCTATAGTGCAGAAAGACATTGTGGAAAGTTTTCTACGAGACCTTTCCATTGATGATGAACGAAGGAACATTGCCATAGTTGCTAATCAGAGTGTGGCATATGAAGACCATAGTGATCATCCAGTGGTAGTAGCGAATCAATCAAATGGATTACGTGCTGTTACTCCTGAAATCAATAATAAAGATGAAGAGATTGAAAGTGTATTGGACCAAGGTTCACAGATTGTTGTGATAGACCGATTGATAGCTATAGGTCTAGGAATTACTTGGGATCCAGAATTCACGATCAGAATGCAAGATGCAAGTGGAAAATTAAACCAAACTCTTGGTTTAGCAAGAAATATTCCATTTAAATTTGGTGAAGTTACGGTGTACTTACAGCTACACGTACAGAATAAAGCGCCATTTCAAGTGTTATTAGGGAGACCTTTTGACGTCTTGGTGGAAAGTGAAATTAAGACCTTTGGAAACGGAGATTCCGAGATAACAATCAGCGATCCGAACTCACACAAGAGGGTTACTGTAGGAACCTATCCTCGTGGCCAGAAAGGTCGAAACATTCAAATTAATACTTCACGATATAATGAACCAAAGAATGTTACACCTGATAATGAAAAATCGACAGGTGAACATGATTCAAAGGGAAATTTTCATTCCTCGATGAGTTGAGTAGCGACCAAGGAGAGGATGAATACGCTATAAGCTTCCACTTTGATGAAAAGCAAAACATCGTATTAGATGGATACAAACGATGTGAACAAGAAACGTTCTCTAAGAAGGAACTTTCTGAAGCATATGTTCTTGCATCTAGGGAACATTTGAAATCTCAAGATGAGCAAGCTGAAGAAATAATTGATTGTTACCTTAATCAAAAGACGATTGGGGATAAACAAGTATTCTGTGTATGGAGAGATGGTGTTTTAGGCGAATTTGACGATCAATTGAATAATGAACAATTCAATTTAAATCCTATAAAGTCGTTCTTCCTTCAAAATGGAAGGATCAAGCCTAAACCCGTACGAAAGAAAGTTCAGAAGAGGCGATTTGTCGAACCCATACTTCAAAATTTTAGTTTGGGGGAGAATTGCGATAAATCTGAATCCACAGAAACCACACAGAATCAATGTAATAACGAAAATACCTCTGAAACGATCAGAGATGATAATTGGAATAAACCTAAAAACTCTCAAAGAACTAGGAAGAGAATGGTTCGATATGAAATACTCAAGAGAGGAACTGAATCATTCCAAAGATCTCAACCGAGTTTTGAGAAAGTAAGATATGAGTCGAGGCAACGAAAGAAAGGAAAGGCCCAGGACTCGAAGGACAAGAAGGAGAATGTTCAGGCAGATGTAGTGACTGAACCTCCAACAAACAAACTTGAAGAACGTATTAAATTGAATCAGCAGGATAGATCTCCTATCAATTTAATAGATGAAACGAATAAACAAGTGGATAATGAAGCCATAGGAGTCGAGAAACCAATCAACTTGAATACAGAAGAAGTGTTTACGAAGTACAAACCAGTTGATAAAAAGGTTAACCCTATAAAGGCAACGTTACCAGATGAATTTCGAATTGAAAGACACATTCATGGTGATCCGTTATTGGAATTACCTGAATTGTCGAAACATCCTAAACCGTTTGCTCCTACGGGAAGATATACGGAAGAGAGGAAAGAGATTATAGATAAGAATCATCCTGAAGGATTTTTATGGGAACAAGAAAGAGATCTTATGCACGAAATGATGTGTAAACAGGAAGCAGGTTTTGCTTGGGAACCAAGTGAAGCTGGGACCTTTAAAAATGAATTCTTTCCACCTGTGAAAGTACCTGTAATTCCACATGAACCGTGGGTTGAAAGGAATATACCTATTCCGCCAGGTATCTTCGAGGATGTGTGCAAAATAATTAAAAGTAAAATTGACTCAGGAATATACGAACCATCGAATGCTAGTTATCGTTCGAAATGGTTCTGTGTCATTAAGAAAGATGGCAAGAGTCTACGATTAGTACATAGTTTGGAACCTTTGAATAAGGTTACCATCCAACACTCAGGCGTACCTCCTGCAACTGCAGATCTAGCAAGATCCTTCAGCGGAAGATCTTGTGGAGGAACCTTAGATTTATATGTTGGATATGATGAACGAGAATTAGATCAATTGTCTAGAGACATGACGACGTTTCAAACGCCGTATGGACCACATAGGTTAGTAAAACTACCTATGGGGTGGACGAATTCTGTACCTATATTTCACGATGATGTAACCTATATTCTACGAGATGAAATACCACACGTAACAATTCCTTACATTGATGATGTGCCTGTAAAAGGACCATCAACTCGATATGAATTACCAGAAGGAGGTTACGAAACTATTCCAGAAAATCCTGGAATTAGACGATTTGTTTGGGAACATTTCCAAAACATGAATAGAGTAATACAACGAATGAAATATGCAGGTGGAACCTTCAGTGGAACCAAAGCGTTTCTTTGTTGTGAGGAAACAATTGTCGTAGGACATAGATGTACCTATGAAGGCAGTATGCCCGAAGAACATATTGCTCAAGTAGTCCTAGAATGGCCTTCATGTCGTGATAAGACTGAGGTTCGAGCATTCTTAGGGACTGCAAGTCAATTGAGAATGTTCATTGCGAATTTTGCTAAGAAAGCAGCTCCTTTGACTAAGTTGACAAGTAACGTTCCATTTGAATGGAATGAAAAATGTGACAAAGCAATGGACGAATTAAAGGATGGAATCCGAGACTGTCCAGCTTTGAGACCAATTAATTTTGATTGGGATGTTTACTTAGCGGTGGATACCTCTTACAAAGCTGTGGGATGGTATATCTATCAAATTGATCCGACTGAAAAGAAGAAGTTTTTCAATTACTTTGGATCAATGACTTTGAATGAACGTGAAGCACGATTCTCGCAATCTAAGAGAGAATTGTATGGCTTAAAATTAGCATTGGAAGCTAGTTATTATCATGTCTATGGATGTAGACGTTTAACAGTTGAAACCGATGCAAGTTATATTAAAGGCATGTTAGACAATCCTAGTTGTGGTCCTAATGCAACCATAAACCGTTGGATTGAGCATGTACGAAACTATCACTTTACATTAATCCATGTAAAAGGTGCAACCCATGGTCCTGATGGATTATCACGAATCACACCTGGTGGATGGCAAACAAAGCGTCCAGAAGTAAATCCAGAAGATTACGTTGATGAGGATGGTGGGGAACCAATTAATTTTATTATGGGAGATGGGGAAACGGAAGAGCCGTATCAATTTGATGACTTCAAAGATCAAATTGACCCTAGAAGTGGTTACTTATACGAAACAGCTCAAGAAGCTGATGATATTGAATTAGATGTACAAGAAGCTCTTGATGAAGAGCGCAGCTACGAGATTCGTAGGAACCACATGTTAGAATCCAAGAACGCAACATGTGAAGTCTTCAGTAGGAATTTGTTCCCTACTTTTGACGAGGAATTTGTACAAAATAATCCGTACCCAGAAGCACATAGATCTTCTGAGGGTAATAGATTAGACGAATTAATTCCTTTGATTGGGAAGTACTTGTCGAACCCATCAGATGAATCCCTGGGTGAAATGCCACAAGATGAACGGATTAAATTTATTAGATTGATTAAAAAGTTTCAGGTGGACGACCAAGGAAGGTTGTACCATAGGAATACTGATCAACCTGATCAACCACAATTAGTGGTGGAAAAAGAAAAGCGTATGCACATGTTGAATAGTGCACATGATTGTTTAGGACATAAAGGAGTCTTTGCAACGAATGATTTCTTGCAGAAACGATTCTGGTGGCCTGACATATATAAAGACGTGGAATGGTATGTGAGATCATGTAAGGAGTGTCAAAATAGACAGATGAAGCTGTTGAAAGCACCTCCTACTTTGATGCATACACCTTCGTTGTTTCAGAAGGTACATGTCGATACAATGATAATGTCGATTCCGTCTAATGGATGTAAATACATCATCCATGGAAGGGATTCACTGTCTTCGTGGTCTGAGGCCCGGGCAGTAAAACATGAAAATGCTAGAACTTTAGGAGAATGGTTCTTTGACGATATAATTTGTCGTTGGGGATGTCCTGAAGAAGTGGTGACCGATAATGCAGGTCAAATGAAAAACATGCTAGCTTGGCTAGAAGAGAAGTATGGAATTAAAGGAATAAGAATTTCCGCCTACAACTCTCAAGCTAATGGAAAGATTGAGAGAGCGCATTTGGACATACGTCAGGCTTTAATTAAAGCAACTGGTGGAGATGTATCTAAATGGTTCTACTTTTTGAAAATGATACTATGGGCGGATAGAGTAACACCGAGACGTGGTCTAGGTTGTTCTCCATATTTCCTGGTAACAGGAGCTGAACCGTTGCTTCCCTTTGATATAGTGGAATCGACTTGGTTGGTGAATCCACCTAATAGAATCTTAACTAGAGATGAATTAATTGGATATCGTGCTCAAGCTCTGTCGAAACATAACTCATTCATTGAGAAAGTACGACGTAGAGTAGATGCAAATAAAGTTGCAGAGCTACGAAGATTCGAACGAAAATATAGACATACAATTAAAGATTGGGATTTCAAACCAGGTCAATTGGTCCAGGTTAGAAATTCTGGAATTGAAAAGAGTTTGGATAGAAAGATGTATCCAAGATATAGAGGACCTATGGTCGTAATCAGACGGACTAAGGGTGGCTCTTATATCATTGCTGAAATGGATGGAACAGTACTCAAAGAGAAGGTCGGAGCCTTCAGAGTATTGCCGCATTTCACGCGAAATGAACCAATTGAATTGCCAAACAATATCCACGAACTTATCGACTTAACTGCCGAACAATTAGATTTAATGGTAGAAGACGAAGATGAATATTGGATGACACCAGAAAATGATTACATATTCGATGCCATACCGCATCTGAGACTATCAGATACTGACTCTGACGAAGAACTCAGTGAGGGAGAGGATCAATAATTAGATTGAGACTCTAGGTGATATACTGTTACAAACGAACATCATAAAATGAATGGCGATGGTAAGATGATGCATCTACTATACAGCTGTGATGGCGTAAAGACAGTAGGCATGGAATGAACGAATACGAATGGAAGAAACCATGTAAAGACAGTGGGTCAACACGAACAACTGTTTTTATAATATATATGGGTTTTAAACGAATGCATCTAAATGATGATGTATTAATTTAAATGAAAATCAATCAGATGGATTGCAGACCTAGGCGGAGACGTGTCCTTTGTCTTCCATCATAGGAGTAACACCACGAGTGAATGGAGTAGTGGCTCGTTCAACGGTCTTAGGGACTGGAACAGCAATCTCTGTAGGAGTGACGACGGTGTCCTCAGAACCAGTGGTGGGAACACTCTGAGCAGTAGCGAAACTTGCGTCAGACGCAGAAGAGTCTGAGCCAGAGTCTTGGCGACTTTTCAAAATGCTGCAAGCTTCGTCCGCAATTACCTTGGCAATACGTGCACGAGTTGCATAAGTCTTGACCAGGTTTGCGTTAAATTCGAATTCAGCTGCCTGAAAGTTGAGTGTAGCAGCAATGAATTTGGTACTTTGCGACTCAAGAGGAGCTGGTGGAGTATCGAGATTAGAAGATACGACTTGAGCAAGAGCATGATTGATATGCTTGCTATGGGTCACTAAATCACGAAATAAGAATCCATTTGAAACGGATTTGAATTAAATTGAATCACCTTTATCTTCAGCGAGGCACGACATACAGTTAGAAGAAACATGACTGTCAGCGTGGCAATGGACCTTGCTGAGACGAGGAGAAACATCGTTCACAGCAGACTTTTCTTCCTTGTTGGAACCTTTGTTGGAACCAGTGGTGGGATAAGGAGTGCTGCGACGATTCTACGACATGGAATGAGTCGTGGATACAGAACATGATAACATTCTAACTCACCTTGATAAAAGAGAGAGTAGGCTTCTGTTTGAAACTGCGTTCAGTTCCAGATACCAACTCGTCCTCGGAGGCTGAGTTCATCTAAACGAAATTGATAAATCAAATTAATTGAGATCAGATCTGAAGATTTACCTCGACATCAGAGTCGAAACGAACAGATCTAAGTTCCCGTTTGATGTCACGAGAGGAAGCGAATCTTGTTGATTTCTTCTTAGACTTCTTCACGAAACGAGAATTTTCGGAACGAGTAGAAGCCTCGTGGTCCGAATGAACTGAACGAGCACGATCGAAGAGGCGATTCCTGACGAAAGTGTTCTGAAAAGACTATTAACGTAAATAGTCATGAATAAAATTGATACATACACGAGCATCATTGGCAAAAGCCATGAACTTGAGATGTTGCTCGAAGTGAGAATCACTGACGATGTCAGGAAATAGTTTGTGCCCGAGACACAAAGTATCGATAATGCTCTGACGAGCAGTCAAGTTAGAAATCTGTCTAACATGACTACGAAGTGTAACAGGCTTTTCCTGACAATAAACGATTTAGATTAATACGTATCAATTAAAGTGAATGAAGAATACATACCAAGAGATCATGAAGATACTCGGTAGACCGACGAAGGACAGAAATTGTTGCCTTGTCGGGATTGTTCGTCTTCTTGCCTTTGTACGAAGCAAGTAGCTGCTGCAAAGCACCCAAGTGGGGCTCAGCAACTCGAGCAATGTCAAGATCCTTCTTGTGATGGATAGGCATGCTAGGATGAACGATAATAGATGTTGATGGAACTTTGTATGGAATGAGAGCTCGACTGAGTTCGACTAATGCAAGTCGACTTGGAACGAATGGCATATTGATAGTCAATTGGCCTGAGCTTTTATACCGAAACAAGGAAATCAAGCTCCTGACCAAATTAGGACAACTGAGGACAGTTGGATTCTTTAGTTTGGGGGAGGAGGATATCGATTTAATTGAAAATTTTACAAAATTTCAATTAGACTAATAGTTTTACAATCAGATTGAATGGTATTGCGAACGCAGTGACCCAGAATTGATCAAAGTGATCATACAGAAGGTCAAAATAAGCGGAATGAGTAAAGAAACTGCGCTTAGAACCTGAAAGTGGAATTGAGAATACCTCCCGACATTGTTATGATCAATGGCGAACGGAGATCGACTTGAGCACCCAGGACAAGGAAGGCAGTAAAGTCTTGCGGCCCTGATCTCGCATGAGAGTTCATGCCAGGATCCGGAATGGAGTCTTACTTTGAACCCCTATTCAAAGGTGGAACTCAGAGTCAGCTCAATAATTCGCAAACACTCAATCAAATTAAAACAAGAATCGAGTTGAAAAGGATATTGAGTGAATCATGATTATAGGAATTCATTCAAATTAAAATGAGACTTAAATTTACTCATTCAAATTAATATAAACATGAGCAGGAAAGCTCGTAAAATTGATATATACAGGATAACAGAAGCTATCCACAACAAAATAATAGGTAGATGTACCTACAAGAAACACAAGAAAATACAAAAAGATATTAGACTAATTAATCTAATAAAACAAGATGGTCTCGAGCGACCGGTGGTCCTGAAAAGGTCCATAGATGAGATTCAGGTTAAGAAACCCAGACGATACGACCGCGAGTGGTCAGCTATAATGAGATATAAGGGCATGAAAGCCCGTCCGTCCGTGTGTGCATAAGAAAAACAAAAAATTAAAATAATAAAAAAAACGATGCCCCGACACCTAAAGAACCAGCTACGATTCAAGAAGTCTGTGCTGGCTCTGCCCCCTTTTCAGGAGACAGAGTTTGCTCGGCCAAACTCTCGATCGTAGGGAGATCCAGCTCCATAGGAACCGATCCCCCTACTTGACTGCTGGCACCTTCGTCCGCCGATCCCCTCTCTACTTCATTAAGGCCTTCAAAAGCCTCGGTAGCAGAATCCGGAGGCGGGGAAGACTCGACCAGGTGTCCTTGTTCGTCGATGTGTGCCGTTGACTCGCCAGAATGGATGCTGCGTAGCAGTTCGATCCATTCCCCTGGAGTCCGATGATCGAAATCCAGCCCACTCAAGTTGAATGGACTGGGCCAGCGGAACAGAGTGGCCATAAGGGTCCACTCGTTCAATGTAATTGCCCGACGATTGGGCTCGGCGGCCTTGAGTGCCTCGAGTACGACGATAGGGTCCTCTCCTGCATTCTGCAAGTCCAAAATGGACCGCAAGAAGAGTTCCCGCTAACGAGCTTGCCTCGTTTTTGTGTGAAAGAGAAAGGAAGGAATCTAATGGGCACTCCAACCAACCAATCTAATACACAATATGCGAGTTCACTGCTATCAAATTTATTTAATAGCAAGGGGTAGCGTTGGCAAAGGTTCCGCAAAGCTTTTGAGAGCTAAGTACGAAGCTTTGATTAATCAATTTGAATCGTTCTAAGGATTCGATATATTCCTTTGATCAAGGTAGATTCAGCACGATTTGTGCTTTGGTTTGTATTGATTTGGGTATATCAAGAATTGGGGGTTTGAATCAAAGTAAATTAAAACCTAAACACACAGACCCCTACGGAGGGCT